>NW_010097840.1:46010-92852 GCF_000699245.1 Pterocles gutturalis | reverse complement strand
ACGCAGCGTGTCACCGGTGAGGCAGCCAGGGGATGGCACCGTCCTCCAGCACAAATCCAGCTGCGGGCAAAGCTGGGATTTCAAACCTTCTCCTGCTTTGTCGCCTGTGTCCCCAGGTCCATGCTCCCAGCAGCCAGGCTTGTGCAGGTGGATGAAGCTGCAAGAGACGAGACGGGCTGTCCGATCCTCAGTAGCACATGCAATGGTCCGGAGACACGTGTCTCGACTTTTTAAGGCTCCGAGGGCCAGCTGCCCTTACAAAAGCATCCTCGGCTGCCAGCTTTGCTCTCTCCTCTCTTGCCTTTGGGATGTCCCGCTGCCACAGGGGCCCGGCGAGCGAAGCCGTGAAGATGCAGCATTTCTACAGGCAGATCCTGCCTTTACTCACCGTCACCTGCATCCAAATGGCCTTTACTGCTGCCCCTCCTGTTCAGCTTCCCCTTCTCTCTCCATACACGAAGTTGCACTTCATTCTGCTGTCAGATCCATTGGTTATTCCTCCCGTTTATCAGGCTCTGCAGGAGGGCTAAAGAAGAAAGAATATAACTTGCTAGCGGCTGCATGGAAAGCCGTTGCGCCCTCCCAGTGCTGTTCCTGGGCTCCTATAATTTACAGAGTAGCCAGCAGACGTGGTGCTACACTGATGTGCCAGTGTCCCCTGCAGCAAGCCAGAGAAACGTGACATCCCCACACCCTTCACAGCCAGTGGACGGACGAGGGCTGTCTCATGGGCAATCCGGCTGGCCCTGATTCAGTGGATGTGAAGCCACATTTGTGTGAATCAAAAATACTCCTCTCGGGACACTGTGCACTTCAGAGGAGCCCAGCAGTGGAACCACACAATGGCGGGTGTGCTTTCTGCACAGCCAAAGATCGGAAAGGCACTACTGTAGCCCATTGTTGGTGTTCAGAGATGAACCAGCTTGAACCGTGCAGCTTGGCTGCTTCACTATCATCACCGTGCAGACAGTTGCATTTCCTGCTTGTCTGCAGCCCAGAGCATCCCAATGCTTATCTCGTGCAGTGGGCATGCCCCAACGGGACAGCGTGCTCTGGGTTAAGCTCACATGCAGATCCAGCCCTGGGAATCCATATCTGTGCCCAGGACCTAACAGAGCATCTAAAGAAGGGCAGACTGTACACGTGAGCTTTTTTTTTTTTTTTTGTAATTTTTATTTGAACACAGTATTCTGACAGAATGCAAAGTCAAAATCCTCAGTTAGTATCAGTATTTACACCAGTGAGAATGCGAATAAAGGTGGAATCGATGTTTCACTTGGTAAAAACATTTTTTGTTTTTTTGTTTTTTTAACAAGATAGAAGGCCCCCAAAAGTAGGGAATGCTGGGTAAGGACGTCAATGGAGGGTCTGAGAACAACTATCAAAACAGCCTAGTGTGAAAACCTGGGGTTTGAAGGCTCCATAGAAAAGTGTGAAATAAAACTCCACTCTAAAAGCTGAACAACTGGATGCACTATCATCATCTTTACGTATGGTGCAGCATGAAATGCAATCACTCTACAACTAGAAGCTGATCAGTCTGCATTGCCATATAGATATATATGTATGGCATGGATACATATATAAACATATACAGCATAAACGGCATCAGGTTGGTCCCTCTTCAAAGGTTTAAATAAAAGCAATGAAGCCTAAGCTATCTTGGAAATGGGGTACTTCTAAATTAAAACAAATTATTCTCCATTGAAGGCAAGTATCAAGCCACTCTCCAGAATTAATCTACAGGTATTGGGAGGCGTCACAAGGAGCTGGATGGACAACTCCTGGCGTTCAGGCAATCACAGGGTTCACTTCTGCCTTGGAGTGCTGCTCACTCCATCCATCTCGACACAAACCCACTGCAGGCAGCAGGGCACTGCCTAGTGGTGCAGCTGGCTGTTGAAGCAGGCTTTGAGCTGGTTTCCTTTTATAACAGACATGCCAACCCCACAATTTTCACCCAACGGGTGCTGACCAGCGTCGCTGGACGTGTTTCTGGTCATTAGTGTTGCACAGCATTTGTTTCCTATCAGCTGCTCAGCTCTCAGTGGGTTGTAACTTAGGAGGTGTAACATACAGATGACAAAAGCAGTCAAAAACTTTGCAGAAATGAGGAACAAATTGTTGTGGTCATCCATAGGAATGGAGGTACATACCGCCTGCACACTAGTCCTCTGCTGCCCCAAGGACTCTCCCCAACCACATCATCTTTTTGGGCCACATTGTATGGATTGATTCCTTAGAAAAAAAATGCTTGGGCCAAACTTCCCCATAGTTATACCGACACTGCTGCGTCATGCAAGGGCCGAATTTGCCACAAGGCTTTGAAGTAAGGACCCATCCTGCCCGGATCTCTTGCTCAGGATGGGTACTGCATGAGTGTCTGTGCCTGCATATCCAGTCAGCCTCCATTGCATCCCAGGAGCTAAGGAAAAAAATGCAAAAAACCCCACACTTAGCAAATGACAAGACCATTATTTTTCACAGTTTGAAATGATGTGATGCCACTGTTAAAAGACTGCGTACTTAGACAAATACACCAGTAAAAGCGGCTCAATTTACCCGAGCCAAATTGCAGTCTACCTACCCCCCATCATCCTTCTGATCATCGCCTTCGTGCAACAGAATGGATGCCATAGTCAGCTCGGTTGGATTTTTCATTTAAAGGCTTCTGCTCCTTCTAAAAGTTGTTCTCTTTTTTGTTTTCCTGAATTTTTTTTTTTCAAATCTGAACTATCGCTACACCTTCCACATCCAAACTATGTTGAAGCTTTTATTATTTCAATACTATGACGAAAAACACGTTTCACACTAAAATAGTCACGCACCCACAGTGCACAAGCTTGCAGATCTAAAGTAGAATAAAAAAAGAAAACAAAAGAAAAAAAAAAAAGAAAAAAACCCCCAAAACCCCAACAGAAGGAAAGTCTCTATACAATGGGCTGGTCTTCCCTGGTATACCTCTGCCTTCCTTCTGCTCAAGCCTCCTTTTCACCCCAAAATCTCAGTGTTACTCCATGACTCCCAGCGATAACCTGCCCCCTCCACCAGGATCATACCTGTACTGCATCCGTCCCCTTTGCCAACTGTTAAAGACATGATGCCAAGACAAGGGAAATCAACGGGATTCTCGGCTTTGATTTGCAAGCGCTTGCTCTTGGTGTCATAGTTTGGATTCTGCAGAGCGTACGTGGATGGCTCAATGCACACGATGTGACAGAACGGAATAGTTCAGTTGGAAGGGACCCACAACCATCATCTAGTCCAACTGCTGATGGAGCCGGCTTTGCAGGAGAGGTCTTGCCTGCTGCCAAGCACCCTTGAGCAAAAAGTCTTTGCTTTTCAATCAGATTTCTAGGGTCACAAGAAATGGTATTTACTGACATACTAAGGAGGAATTGATAGAGTCAAACATCCAAGATGAGACCAGACCAGCCCTGACTATACAATCTCGCTTCTGCTTCTCAAAGCTCCAGGAGGGTTCCATGAAGGAAAGGGGAGAATGTCCTAAAAAAGCAGAGATGATATTTCTCTTATGCAGTCAGGCCCAGGTCCAGCAAGGGACTTAAACTCTTACTAAATTTAAGTATAGAAGGACTTTCACCAGCAACTCTCTCATTACAAGTGAAGAGTGTGTTTCTGTGGATTGCTGAATAAAGACCCTGATTGGTGACAAGTGGTTTGAATACCCCCCACCCACCCAGAAAAACCAAACCAAAACCCAGCAGTACTTTTCTTCTTACTCCAGTAAGAAATAATAATAATAATAATAATATAACAATAACAATAATTAAGAAAAGATAAAGGGGAAACAACTACTGTAAACATCCATGTTTTAAAATGTCTCCCTTTGCAAAGCAAGCATGCTGCTAACCTAGTATCTATAGACTGTATTTACTTAAAAAAAAAAAAAAGGCAGCTATTTTACACATACATTTAAACACAACAAACGTTAAAAAAAATATTTGTCAATTGTAAACACTGGAAAGAACAAAAGTTGGCAAAATTTAACAAAAAATTTAAAGAAATGTAGAGTCTGAATACTGCAAATTGAAATACATCCCCAAACCTGCAATTTTGGCATTCTTCCTAAAAAAAGATAATAATAAAACCCAAATCAACGTCTAACGTGGCAACAGAATTCAGTCACAAAGAGCTCAAGACACTTTGCATACTGAACAAATACAAGGTGAACAGAAATTATAACTTACTTATGAGGCTTTACATATTTCAAACTCGACTGAAAAGTATAAAAATAAATTGTGGACTTTGTTCATTAAGTACCAGCTGTACCAAACAGCACAGTGGTTATATCTGCTATACTAACGAAGGAAAGAACAGGGTCTTTTTTTTTTTTTGTCTTTTTTATTTTTTTTTTCCCCTAGGACTGGTTGATTTTGAGCTTCCCAACCACATTGCAAACGGTATTTGCAATTTTGCTTATTTGAATATACACAGGGTCAGCTAAGCCCTGATTTGGTTACGGGTTTAACCCTGTTTTTAAAATGTATTACTTTTTAAAAGCAAGTGCACAACAAATAGAACCTTTCTAGAAATATTAAAAAAAAAAAAAAAAAAAGGAAAAGAAAAGAGAAGAGAAGGAAAAAAAAAAAAAGAGATTTTCCCTCCCTCCCCCCATTTATGCATTTTCTGTTTTGTTTGTTTTTTAAAAAAAGGCAACAGACACTAGAGGAATGAGATGTGTGTTGTGTTTTATATGCTTGGGTGAAGTTGTTCTGTCATTTGTTTTCATCTGTCGCTGATCATGCTTTGCTCTCATTTTCATTTGTTTGTGTGGCTTCATTAGGGACCGTCTTGACTTCTGCTGGTGGTGTCTTAGTTTCCGTTGCTTGCACTTCAGATTTGTCTTCTACTGGGATTTTCCTGAAGAAGAATCACCAAAACGGCACAGTTTAGAGACAGAGAAATATAGACTGTCTGTTGCTGAATTAGTGATTAGGAAAGAATAATGTTTCTGGAAGCAAGCAAATATCTTGCCTCGCTAGAGCAAAATTAGCATTTCCAGATGCAGAAATAAATAAAACCAAATTTACCCCCCCAACCCAACTTCATTTAATTCTAGTGAAATCTTTTTGGATTTTCCTTCTGCCCTGAGTTAACATACTAGCAGGATGAGGTCTCGGGCTGCAGCAGAGGCACAAGGCATGTTGTGGTGTGAAACAAGGAGCAAAAGGGAAAACTCCCACAGTTGCAAAGCAATGTGATTTTACCATCGCTCATTTACATCATCCAAATGTCCTGTTAAAACAGACTGCCACTGGAGCAGGAAATATTTTTCCCTATAGGAAGTCAGTCCTGGAATTTCCCAGTATGTTGCAGGAAGGGAAACACAGGAGCGAATTTTGTCAAACACATTTTCACAATGTAAGGGAGATCCAACATCTTTACAGACAAAAGCTCAGGTTCATCAGCCTGACTTTTAGCACTTTCCTGAAGAATCAGAGAAGCCGGTTTGTTCACCACTCTCTTCATAGTCACAAGAAGTGCCACACAAGGCGTATCTGGTGGCCTCTTAGCCACAAAGTTAGTCGGAGATGACTGCAATCGTAATTCACCCTGACGAGCAGGCGAGATGACTCTCAGCCTATGGTTGCCATCCTGATTTGCCCCAAGGGAAGAAGATGAGCAGCACAGGTAGAAGCAGGTGGCTGGATCAGCAGAAAGAACGCAGCTCTGCATCCCAGCCTACCAAGAATTCATTAGCATGACACAGATCAAGTTGCATTAATTCAGTTGAAATGTTTCCTTACTGTGGGCAAACCATTTCCTACCTCCTTCCAGCTCAGCATCAGATCACAGTTCTCTATTCTGTTTGTCTCTCTGTAGCATGACAGTGAACTGAAGTGAGCGTGGATTTCTCTGCTCGGGAGCAGCTCTGCTGCACCCACCCAGGCTGCCTGCATCCCTCCAGCCCTGGAGCATCTGCTGTGCCACCCAGGCTTTCCGGGAAAGGCTGGATGCTCCACAGCTGTGTGGCCACAAGGCAGTGCTGTGGAACAGTCAGGAGCACAGACAGCAAGGAGGTACGGAGAGCAGAGCCCTAAGACAGAAAGGCTCCTGAATCACACAGTAAAATAGCATAGGTTTTCACTCAGATCTGGAAAAAAGCCCGGTTCTTGATTCTCCAGTGTCTGACTGCTCTTCTGTGAGCACTGATACTGCAATCACAGTGTCAAAGCCAACAATCAAGGCCAATGCTTTGTTTTGGATTAAATATCCAGAATGAGGTAGTTTTACTGGAAAAAATTTTAACCAAAGCTGTGATTTAGGGTGTGTCTCCAGTGTGGTTGCTATAGCATAGCCTAGATTTATCTGAGCGAGCTGGAAACCTAGCTGTAGAACAGCTAGTTAGGTTCTTGTCTGCAATCTAGTTCACAGTGCAGAGCCCAGTGTCCACAATATATTTTCTTTTGCAAAAGCTAAAGATGCAGTGTGAACTCAGTCTTTTGGTTTTGGGAGCTCTCACAACAAATCCGAGCTGCTTTTTCAGGACTCTTCTTGTGATAAAGCACAGACCCTGCTCAGGCAAGAAAGACAAGATACTCCTCCTATTTCATCCTGCCTCTATCAACACATGATGTCCAAACAGGAAGCCAGAAGGAAGAGGGGACTTAGGTACTTGTCCCTTCAAGGGTACTTATCCATTTTCAATCAGCGTTTTCCAGGCTTCTATGCTTATGGCTCTGTCAGCAACTGCCATCCAAACCAACACAACAAGAGTGTTGTCCAACATCTGCACAACAGCTGGGGACCACTGCCTCAGCTCATGTTGCCTTATCCTTTTGCCAGTTTAGGCACAAATCCAGAGGTACCATGCTTTTACAGTTTCACATAGCACTAGTCTCTGCCTTGCCTTACACTGAAATAGGTTCTGAAGGGCTCCACCGATCTGTTAGGAAATGGAATTTGGGTGGCTCTGCTCACTGAACTGCAGGAACTCAGGGCTTCCTTCACATCTAACTGAACTGTTTCTCTCTCTCTCATAAAATAATAACCTACAATAGACAAAGCTGTGTTATTCTTTAGACTTCTATGCATTTATGATAAATTCCTGGGTTTGTAATTTTTTTTTCTCTGCTTCCCTGGCACAGCCTATTCCTGCTTTCCTCCTGGACCTTTAAAGCCAAGCCCTGTTTAGTTGGTTCACAGATCGAGTTAGTTTGCTAAGGAAACAATGAGATTAGTTAAGAGAACACACAGCAAGAACACAACACAAGCACCAGAGCACAAGAGACACAGAACACAACCAACAGAAGATTAAAGGCAGCCATACTCGGTCTTTGCAGGTGCAGCAGGTACAGAGCTGTCTGCAGTGGAAGAAGCAAGCTCGCGAGCTTGCCCGCTAGTCACACTGGCAGGAGTAGTGGTGCCAAGAGCTGCAAAAACATCCTTTGCAAGATCAATGTCTGGTGTCTTGAAGGTCCCTTCATCCATTTTAAAGTCCTCATTCTGGGAGGGGTTTGTTGTGCTGCCTGAAGCAGCCTCGCTCTTCAGATTGCTTGGGTTCTTGGTTGTCTCTGTTGGGCTCTTCACTGTGCTGGGCTGCACAGCTTCCTTTTCAGGGCTCTTGGTGCTTGAGACCTCCTGCTTGGGCTCTGATGGAGCTGGAGGGCTAGTGAGGTTTGCAGGGCTTGGGGCAGCTGGCTTGTTACCAGCTGCCACTTTGGAGGTCTCGGCCACGTTAGCAACAGCGCTGGGGCTGAGCACCGCACCTTGGTTGGAGAGGACACTTGAAGGCAAATTATTAGTAGCTGGAGTAGAGCTTGGGGTATCGCTGAGATCAACAAGAGGGGCCACTTTGGGGGTGGAGGAGGGTGGTGGTGAAGAAACTGAGGTGGCTGCCCCTTTGGCTGGAGTAGCCTGGCCAGGTGACATGGAGTTTGAGTCAGGAATGGCCGTGGCTGGCGGGGCAATGCTGGAAGTCAGCGTAGTGGTCTCACTGGTGGGGCTGTTCTGAGCAGTGGCAAAGGTTTCAGTGATAGTGTCAGAGTTAGTGGTGCCCGTAGTGACAGAAGGCAGCATGTCCTCCACGGTAGCTGCGGTATCAGCGGTGTGCCTGTGAAGAGGACAGGAGTAGAAGAGAAAGAGAGACAATGAAGCCTGTAAATGACAGCAGGAGAAAGGGGAGCAGAGCGTAAGAGGAAGGAGGCAGGTGGTGGTGCAGCAGCAGCATGGCGTATGGTTACGACACACACACAACATGGAGAGGTACTCAGAGGAGCAGAAACCTTTCAAACGTGCAAAGGGCAGCGAGGGCTGGCTGGGATGACTGAAGAATAACTAGGAAGAAAAAAAGAGCAGAGGACACGTCCTTCAGGAATGGCTTGCTCACGCAGATTTTGGTTCAAGCCAACCCTGTCAACTCAGAGAGACTCTTCTCTTTTAGTCGAACTTTCAGCCTCTTCCACCTAACCTCACAAGGAAGCTTTCAACCAATTCCCTGAGCTTGCAGCCCTGTGCCATCTGTCACCACGCAAAAAGGTCCCAGGGTAGGACCCCTGAATCCAGTCCCTCATCTCGTCCCTGTCCTTCTGCCTGCAAGTCTAAGGCCTTCATCAAACCACACAGAGTAGAATTCTTTTTCTCACACACACACATCTAATGCATATATATCTATGTACAAACACATACAATTTCTGCCCTTCTGACCAGATTACAGCCTGTTGTGTCAGCTGGAATGAGGTTTGCTTTAGGACTTCAGCAGCCGTGATGTAGCACTGGTTGCCTTAACAAGTACAAGCATGCAAGGCTGGAAAAACAAATGGTTTATTCCAGAGAAGTCAGTGTGTGAGAACACCATCTCAAGCTTATCAACAGAGAGAGATAATTGAGTGAAAACTCTGGTAAGGCTAGCCAAGAAAATCAGGACAATATAAATCCCAGCTACTCCTCAGTGCTGTGTGTCTGCATTTCAGTGCTGTTTACAGACAGAGCTTCCTTTCTCCTCTCACCTCACAGAGGCTTCCAGCAGAGCCAAAGGAGGTGAGCAGTGTATGGGTGGAAGTCTGAGCATCTCACCACTGGGATGACTCTGCTGAAGGAAAGGTATCCAACTTGTGTCATCAGTCCCAAACCTGACCTAAATATTTCAGCATTTCAGCAGCTTCCTCAAGTGAATTCCTCCTATTACTACTCCAGAAGCTCGTAGGTAGCTCTCAGCCCTCTCACAGAATAATTGGACTTGCCACGCCTCCCCCAACATCCAGAGCATAGCTACTCTGCTGCTATCAGTAGAGAGGATGCTTTCACCATGGGGTGCTCAAGCACTCACCCGGCATTGTTAGGGCAGAGCTCACCCAGGAGCTGGTGCTAGCTGGGGGCTGCTTTTGCTCTGGATCCTTTGCAGTAATCCTGGACAGGTGCCTGACCTATACACTGGACAGGACTGGCAAAGACAGGCCTTTCAATAAACATTGCTTTACTCCCCTTCCAGTGCTGGAAATGGGAGGCACTGAGTCTTGGAGAAGAGAGGAGACCTTTCCTCGCTAGTATGTCACAAATGGAGTATGGAGATTTTACCTTTCTTCCTCTCTTGCTGCCCTAAGTCACGGGCACAAGAGACCAGGGATTAAAGCAACTGAGGGCAACATATTGACCCTGTGCTAAGATTGACTAATGCCAACATACTCTGGCTCTGTCAGTGGTGTGGTCTCATTGGGCTCGGTGTGTTTTCCCCCGTCGTGGTTGGGGGTCCGCTCCTCTTCAGTCCGCACCTCCACAATAGGCTCCTTGGACTCATCTTTCCTGTAACAAGGGAAATGCATGAAGATTGGTTCCCGTTCACACTAGATATCCTCCTGCAAAGGCATGCTGCAAATGTCAAGAGCGAATGACATTAACAGCTTGGCCTAAACAGCAGATTACTTCTTTTTGTCGCTCCCCCTTCCAGTTATTACCTACAGCACAGAAGACCATGGTGATGTCCAGCATTTGGGCCAGCCATTTGATGGCTACTAACTAGGAATAGGACAAAACCAGAGAAACAGCTGAAGAAACCCCTTTCTGGAAATATAAAGCAGAACCAGCGTGGCCCAAGATCTCTTCAGTACCCTCCCAGAGATGAGGAACCCAGAACTCTCTAAAGCAGTTTCTTTTCCAGAATTGCTGCAGGAACACCCTGATCAATAGAAGGAGCAATACAAATAATGGCAGTACTCACGAGAAGGCAGCTTTCCCCTCCTCCATGTCTTTGCCCTTGGCTCCTGGGCCAGATTTGCCACATAAGTTGACTGCGATGCACATCAGCAGGCCACACTTGTTCAGGAAGTAGCAGGTGACATCCACAGACACCAGCAGCAGCACAAAGATAACGATGAGGATGCCTACAATGGCAGCAGTCCCAAGGCCCGACGTAGGGCTAGTGCTGGCTTTAGAGACCAAAAAGAGAAGAAAAGAAGGCATTGGAGTTAAAAGGTGAGTTGGAGCAAGATATGGCTCAAATTTGGCTATGCTTAGGTTGCAAGCATGGGAAACTTCCAGAAAGTACGCCCTCTCTCTAGCAGCCTTGTGCTGTAACCAGTACTTCATCCTAAAGACATGCAGCACCATCTACCTGAACAGACAGATCCACTTGGACCTAGTGGGGCTTCTCCCATCTCTGTTGGGCTAAGGCCTAGAAAGCAGGCTACAGAAACCTCTTCTCTCATAGCATATACCCAGCTGGAACTCTGGAGGGCTCTCGCTTCCCTCCACCGCTTCCTCAAGATGAAGGCTGTGTCCGGAGTGACTTTGGCACTGCCAGCCTGGCACGAGGCCAGGTGGAGCCCAGACTGCAGCATGACTGGTAGGACACAGAATACTGGCTGATACCTGTGGGGACTCAGCGTTTGTTAGTCCCTTACGTGGTGAAAATGAAAGGAGGAATTACAACCCTTCCTGTTGCTCAGGTAAGACCCAGCTATCCAGAACCGGGAAGTGGTACGCTTCTCATGCCTTCCCCAGAGATAGCTGGGCTCATCAGTGGATGCTCTAGGACTGCTTTGGCTTAGGTACAGACAACAATCTAAGCAGCCTTCTGCAGAAGCAGATGGGACAGATTAGCAGACTGTCACTCTGTTGACATTGTCCTGGTCACTGCAGCTGCCTGCTCCACCACACCCAATCTCCACCACATTTCCCCAGCTATAGAATAGAAAAAAATACCTTGCTTTTTCCAGCAGACAAAAGGACAGCAGGTGAGAGGTGGTGATGGAAGCCTAGAAAATGCATGGGGTTGCACACAGAGTACTAACTTCAGGGAAATGCCTTTAACTTTCTACCTGCTTGTAAAATGCCAAGTACTTTCTTAGAAACAGGGAGTGGCTAAACATCAGTTAATCCTGTCAAAGCTTTTGATCATCACAACACCAGGAGGTGCAGCCTTGAATGTTGCCAGCTGCAGCTTCCAGCCCTTTACTACCATACCCTGAACACAAACTACTTTTTTATGCTTGTTCTCTTCAGAATTCTTCCCAAGCTCCTGATCTGCAGGCAGAACATTTGGCTGTTGGCTCATACAGTTCAGCACCTATTTAGATGTACCAAACTACTCAAAAGTTTGCTTGTCTTGCTAGTCTCAACTGTCACATTATCTATTCATTTCTACTGCATTTTTTTATTGCTGGATGTCACAACCCCCGAACACTTAGAATCTTTTCTTTGCACAAAAGCCCAGCAAAGCACCTTTCCCCTCAGTCCAATCTATATTAACTTTGACAGACAGAGAGGTAATTCCCAGGGCTCACAAAGAGCCATACCCTCTGCCACACATTTTATTACTTAAAAGTAGGAGACAGAACATCCATAGCATGTGGCAGGTAAGTGCTGTTTTGTCTTGTGACTCCGATATGTATTAAGGACTATAACAGGAAAGTTTCTTTCTGCATTTGTACCTAAAATTCACTCTGAGGCACCCGACTCTAACACTTCCATCACAAGTCCATTAAATGCTCCGCAGAACATTTGTACCACAGACCAGACCCCTGCCAGCACCTTGCAGCAAGCTCCATAATTAAATGAATTCATCACCATCTGATGCACGCAGGGAGTGAGGTCTCATGTATTTCCCCTCTTCTAAAGTCTTCAGGATTCTTGCATGGATTAGTCAATTTTTAACATGTTGCCATTCGAACCAGCTCCCAGAGAAAAAGCTAAAGATGTGCCAAACTGTTCTTCTCATCTACATCATCTTTCTGGGAATGAGCTCCTTGGCAGGCTAGTAAAGGTGCACCAAGGAAAGCACCACAGGCAGGATTACAGGATAATAGTTCCTTGTTGTGCCTCCAAAATACACCTCATCTCAGGCACCAGAGCCGGAGTGAGACACAATATTTCATTCTAGGACAGATGGAATTTTCCCATGGGTTAGAAGACATCTTCTGGAAAATTCCATTCAAACGAGAGTCCTACTCTTCGCTTCCTCTCCCCACCAGCTTTTACAAGACCTGTCAGTATCAGCTATGAATCCCTTAAGGTCAGGAATTACCTGTTACCATAAACCACATCAATAGCCTTATTCATTGCCCACACCTTGTCTGTGAACTGCTGCTTTATCTTTCCTGCTCTGCCCTCCTGCTCCAGGAGCATGAGCAGCTACTGCAGGGAAAGGCTGCCTGGAGGAAGAGTACAGAGATGGGGAAAACAAGGGCAAATCTGCAGGGGAATGCCCTTGTTTTTGTGCTATTCTTGGGTTTTATGTTTCAATGAAACTGGGCCAAGGTAATTGCCTGCATTGTTTTTTTTTTTTTTTCCAGGCTAGTATGAAAGCCCTGCAATTTTCAGTAACTTTCAAATGTCTTCCCCTAGTTCTGGTTTTATAAATTCTAATTCATGACATGAATTGATATTCCAAATCTTTCAGAGACTACCAATAAGGAAGAATAATATAAGAATCCTTACAGACCCCGCGAGCTTGGAGGCTGCTGGTGCTGCTTTTCTTTTTTCTGTATCTATTTTGTAAAGAAAGGTTGCTTTTGGTATAAACTGCAGGAAGCATGTAGTATATTGTAGTATATTATTCAGTTCCGCAGACTGGCATATTTGATGAAATTAAATTGATCTACAAATATTTTAAGAACTATTCACTCCGTCCTACAGCTAAATTTATGTTGTATTGAATCAAACTAGTATTTAGACATTTAATATGCCTAAGGAGTTTGCTGAGGCCTAAAACAATTGGGTGTACAAAAGAAGTGCATTAATAAATAGTTAAGTTGTTGAGCATCAGCTGCTAGCACTGCATGGATGAGGGTACTCGTGTACTCTCACCCAGGGGTGCTGCTGTGTAAATGGATCGTGGGCATTGCTGACCTGATCCAGAGCACATTCAACCCCATGAGAAGCTTTCCATTGATTCCCTTTTGCTATTCTGAGGACTAAGAGAAATAATACTTCCACAGGTTAAATAAGGAAACACAAAATATTACAAAATTTCTTGAGTCCTTAATTCTAAAGAAGTGAAGAATTTATTAATTACAGATTATTTTTTTCAATAGAAAATGAGCTTCCTGCAAGACTGACCTTTCTAATCACCCTTATTTTACAGTGTGTAATAAAATGACCCATCAATTTTACTTTCTGAAACTCTGTACAGACATCTGCCCTGTCAGAGAGAGCAGAACCACTCAGATGTGTCTTCCGAGTGGGGTCCCAGCTAGAGCGTGCAGAGAATCTTCAGGCACAGGCAGACAAAGAGACAAAAGGGATGGAGAGAAGCAGATACGATCCCAGGCATTTTAAAAGTCCTACAATATTTGGCAGAAGGTAGAAAAAACAAACAAAACAACTAAGAATTCATTTAATGAATCAGAAGAAAAAAAACCAAACCACCCCAGGAGAATAGCTGTTTGTTCTCAGTGGATGCTTCCAGCTTTAATTTGCAAACTCCTTCAAACAAAGGGTGTCACATTTTACAGACCTCATCCGGTTCCAGATCTGAATCTATGTTATCTCTGAGCACAGAAATGAGAACTGGCTTTTCTGCAAGCTCTTTAAAATCTTATTTTATTTACATCAAGAACAAGGCCTGGGACCTTGGTCCAGCATTCACTGTCAAAACCTCAAGAATTCGACATATATCTAGTATCTGACATGTTACGCATCTGCATAAACTTGGAGTAAAAATATCAGTTATGCACCTTATTTTTACAAGCAGATTTTTGTATATATTCCATGTTGACTGGATTCCTGTGAATGGAATAATGGAATTCCGAGAATAGGATTCATTTCAAGTAACTTCAGCTACTCAAAGGATCTCTCATCTGCTTGTCTGGACGTTGCCTAGTCACCGCAGAGGAGAGCCCCTCACAGCATAATGCCTCTCCACTGCCTTAAGGCATCTCTCCTTGGAGAGGAAGAACCACCTCCAGGGATGCTGCTCTCTCCCCATGCAACACTATGAAAAGTTAAGAGTTTAGGCAAGATCATTTTAATAAGCGATGAGTTGGGTAAGATAGATCTAATTCAGCTAGTAACCTCCGTCTGTGGATAAGGGGAAACCCACAATACAAGCTGATATGAGATCTACAGCTGCACTTCAGTTCATCTATATATGTATATATATAGGGAAAGGTCACACTGCTTTTTAGTATGATGACTACTCTCGCTGGACTTCAGTAACACTAAGGTGTAAACTTAAAAGATCTAATAATTTTTACTATACTCTGAAACACTGGAGGTGAGGGGTTTTTTTTCCCCACATGCTTTTATGGGCAACATCTGCACAGAGTTTTCATTTATAATTTAGATAGAAAAGCAGTTCACAAATCATAAGGAACAAGGTCTGAATAAACACAGCAGAGACTTATGTGCAGAGCATAAAACACATAGTTAGATGAGACTGAGCAGGGTTTTTTTGTTTGTCCCTATTCAAATTTTCTTAGATTAATCCCATTCCAGACAACAGATAGTTTTTGAGACATTCTATCCAGACAGTTCAACAATTATTTCAACCATTTCATCCTTGGCAAACTCAGGCCCGCTCACAGAGCAAGAGACAGACACCCATTTTTAGAAGAGCATCAGAGCCAAATGGATTTCCCATCACAAAGACAATTCATGAGGGACACCGGGGTGGTTTTTTTGTTTTTGCATTGTTCTTTTTGTGTGGATTTTTTTTTTTTAAAGGAAGAACAAGAGATAAAGCAAAAAGTCAACCGAAATTTGTTCAATGAAATGCAATACACAGAACTTGGTAACAAAGATGCGTTATATTGCACCAATTTACACCATGGATTAATCCTGTCCGGTTGTGTCACATGCACAGTTAACCATAAATATTATTAAGGATCAGTAGTAACAGTAATGTAGCTGGTCAGGTAAGTTGATCCAAACTAATCTTTTCTGTTAAAATGGCAAGAAAAGGGATCTCTCTGTGAAGTTGATAATACAGTAGTGGAAAACCAGAAAATGTTAGACAAGCATCCATTGCAAATTTGTGTGCCCTAGATCCACTATGGGTCATGAGATACTTGACTTGATACACACAAGAGGCCAATGAAGTTGCAAGGATTCAACCACATCAAGAAGAAAGAAAGAAATCTCTTCAGTGTAATTCCCACAAGATGTTTATATTCAGACCACCACATCAGGAAAACCTTCTAATGGCCATAAATTTGAATCCACATGCAAAAGCCCACAGAGACATTTGGGCAACCAGTAGGATTATCCCCGACAAATCTTCTTTCTCTTTTTTTATAGTCTGTGGTTTAGATTTGTGGATAGGGCTTTAGAAACCTTTTGCACAGTACAGTGGTGATCAGCACCAGATGTGCAGAGAAAGCAGTAAAAAGCAGTAGCTTAAAAGGCTTTCAATAGTGTACCTTCCTTTGATGAAAAATAGCAAGCAAACAACAACAACCAAAAAAAAAATAATCTTTCTTTACATCCATTAAAAAGGACAAATTCATTACAAGTAACAAAAAAAGGTTAAAGAGAAAAAACTTGGCTTAAACCTTTTTTCCTTGTTACAAAATACTGACTCTCTTACAAATTAAACATTTTTTTTAAATGTTCTTTTTTTTTTTCCTCCTTTTTTTTTTTTCTCTGAACTGACATGATCCTCTGAAACAAAGTTATCTGCTTTCATGCCTTGGTGGGACCCAGGCCTTTTCAAGCCAATATTGTTTTATTTTATTTTAAGTTTCTAACAGAGCAAAAGCAGAGTCACTGCAGAAAGAAGCAATGAAACAAAGGAGGACGACGTTGATGGACTTCCCAAGGTCGCTGCAGGTGCCAGACAATGGTTCCCAGGAGGGGAAAATATGGTTGTTTAAAAACAAATTTGGTGCATGTGGCAAGCGTGGATGTTTCCCCGTGAGATCCAAGGTGACATGTATGACGACAGACATAGGAAAGAAGTAAGGGGAAGAAGGGAGAGGGGAGGGAAGAAAGGACGAGGAAGAAAAAGAAAGAAAAAGAGAAAGAGAGAAAAATAGATAAAAAAAATTAGGTCATAAATATAGAAAACATAAGAATCAAAGGTTTATTTAATTTCGTAAATTAAAATGGCTAAAGGTTAAAGAAGAGCATTAGCACATTCACACCGACTAAAGGGCCGGTTCAGAAGCCCAGCAATGCCCAAAGCCTCAGAGCAGGGTCCAAGTCAAGGTTTATGGGGTTTGCAAGCAAATGAGATTAAAAATGATGGAACAGAAGGCTCAGCGAGAAACACAAGGAAATGGTTATCTGGTATTTGAAAGGACAAAACTGCCTTTTATATATATATATATCTATTTAAAAAAAAAAAAAAAGCTTTTGTGCAGCAGACAATCCACCTGCCTGTCCAAGTCCTTCCCCCAAAGCCTGTTGTACCAAGGACTTGCACAATAGATCCAGGTGTCTAAAACCCTGGAGAAGCAAGAAGGTCTCAAGAATCCAGGAATGACTTTTCCATTTAGCCTTTCAGCTGCTTGTAAACTACTCTAATTCATTTCTTATTATTACTGAAAATAATAATACCCTTATCCTTCCAGCCACTGTGAGGACACTGTACAGATGATGGTAACAAAGGACTCTACGTAATAAATACACATTGTGTCTGCAGGAAATTCCTAGCTATTACTGTCAGAGCAATACCACGTTAGAGGCATTCATCCTGACTTCTCCTGTGTAGCTCATTTTGAAATCGAAATGTAAAAGCTAAACGCCATGAAAATGGTAAGAGATGCTAAAGGAAAGTAATACACAGAGCCTCTTCCCTACTCCATCTTGGCATCGCCTTCATTATAGCACTGTGCTATACTTGCCCCTGAACCAAAGCACATACTTTCTGAGAACCAACTGCATCCATCTGTTGGGTCAATCCTGCATCAAATTTGCCCTCCAACTGCTTTTCAAAGCGCTTCCGACACTTCCAAGTGCAACACTTGAGCGGTGGCCTCAAATCCTGATTCATGCTATGCTTCACACCAGACTAAGTGAAGAATAATTCCAGAAAGGCCGAAGAAATGACAGTTGTGATAACAAACTGGGTGCCCCCCGCCCCTCCACCCCCCCATTTTTTAGAGGGTCCCAATATTACTGTTGGATTTCAAGGGCTCAGGGGCATCTGGGCTTATTGCTCCTCCCATTGCCATGGACAGTACGAACACTGTGTAGGGCACAGGAAGGCAACAATGGTTGCACACAAAGGAGAGTGGAGGAACAGAAAGACCGATCGGGACTTGTAACTTTCCCTGGGGAGATACACCACCGTGCAAAGGAACCGCTGGCTGCTGTTTCCAGCCTACCACATTTTACGTTTTCAGCTCTGAACTGACCTTAAGGCACTCTTTGCCAAATTACCCTCACTTTCTCCTGCCACATCAGTCACAGTTGTCCTTCAAATATGTGAGGGTAGTAAGTATTAGAGCTGTTGAAAATGAGAATCAGACAGTAAGTTGCTTAGTGAGTTACTGAGGGTCCTTCCACCCAAAACTACAGCCTTGTTCAAACACGCAACCCAATCGCTCTTTTGCCCCATTTCCCTCCTCTTCTCTATCCTCATGCTCCCTACTATACACATTTTTCAAGCCTTAACCAACTAGGTCACTCATTTGTATGCTTAGCAACATCATTTGGCTTAATCAAGTGGAATTCCAGCGTGCAAACTGCCCAGGGTCTCAGCTGTCTCCTCCAGACAGGAAGGGAGTGGGTGCCGTGGGGGCATTGCATTCTCAGGGCAAGGGAAAGACTGAAGAAAACTCTAGTTGTTCTGAAGAAAAACATAAGACTGAGTTAACAATCTACAAGCCAGAATAAAATCAAATGACTCCCTTCAATACGGACGGTCAGCACAAATCCTGGCAGGAATATGCTTAACTCTGGCTGTGCAGTGAGGACTTAGCTTGACTGACTCGTCAGCTTTAAAATTCATCCATCTGCCTTCAACCAATCAGAACTTTAACTGACAGGTATTCCAGCAATTTCATCCTTGAGGTTTTGTTTGCTTTTCCCCCCCCCCCTTATTTTTTTTTTTAATGTGCACTGCTACCACCTGTGTAGAAAAGAAATGCTAACTGTCCTTTCAACACCTTCCAGTGAACTGCTAAATTCCGAGCGCCTCAGCTAATAGGGTCTGCTTGTTTTTCCATAGCATTTGTGCTTCTACCTCACTTTTTCAGCATGCTAATAAGCACATTCTGTCTGAACCAAGAATTTCTAAATAGCATTAGAATGCTATTTAGTTACTTTTCCCTAATGCCCTACCCAACATTAAAACAGTGCTCTTTCACAATTACTGTAATTTGATCTCCATTTCATTTAATGAAAAACCTTCAGAGAAAGATTTTAACCCCCTCCCTTTTCAAATGCTAGCAAACTCCTTGTGCCTTTATTTCTCCAAAGGCATAGCTGGATGGACAAATGAGCAGTAAGCAAGCCCAAACCAGATTTGGAAGGGAAATGTGCATTGTGAAAAGCATCGCCCCAGAGGTCTGAATAGTCTTTTTAGCTTTAGTTTAAAATGAGAATCCTACTTTCTGGTTTCAGAAAGCATTTTCTATCCACTGCTTTTCTCATCTGGCAATCCTCATACCCTGATACAAAAAGCCAAAATTCCCCATAAACAGTCAGACAAGGATTTGTCATGTAGCATTCCTAACAGTACATACTGTACATACTGTAATGTGGACTACAGTACAGGTATGTACATGGTAAAAACTAAGCTTTGGATGGGTAACCAATTGCGATAATGGCTTTAAGCAAGCAAGTTGTCAGGGTTACTCAGGCACATTAAAGGATGCAGCACTGTTGCATTAATTGGAAGCAGAAAACAATGGGAAAGCTTATGACTGCTGTACCTGGGATGACAGTAGGCTGAGCAGAAGTTCGGAAAGCATAGTGAGCTGGTTTGGACTTCCCCTGCTGGTTTTCAGCTATCACATAAACCTCATACTCCGCATTCCAGTCCAGGGACTTGAGCATGACGTGGTCGCTGCCAGACGGAAGTCTGATCTCTGGTTTCCACTCTGAGGAATGCTTCTGCAGAGCAGCGAAATGACGGTCAGGGATGCAAAACACACACAGCACAACATTAGTAGCCAGCTTTGAGAATGCAGTAATGGCTAACAAATGGAAAAGTGGAGAGGTTTCTACACAAGCACACGCTCCTCAGCTAATTCAGGGATGCTGTTGGCTCTATCTCTTACCACAACTGAAGAAAACCCCTCAGTTCTTCCTCTCATCTTTGCCACATTACTAGACTACTTCAATTTCAGAGGGGAAAAGCTCCAACTTCTGTACGTCTCTGCCCTGCAAAGCACTTGAAGAGTGTTCTGTTATGTCTTAGTATGTCAAATCATCTGAGAGACAGAGATTTACCTCTTAACATGGGTCTGGCCTAACCTACCACTACCATTCTATTCTGCAATGGTTAAGAGAGATTTGAAAAGGTGGATAATTCCTACTCCAGTTCCAGGGAATCCAGACGTACAACATTTCACCCAGATGAATCTGAAAAACCCACTGCCAAGGTACCTCAAGACAGTCTTGGGCAGTTTGCTGGGACTCGAGTGTGCTAACAGACTCTTCCTTCTCTGCTGGAATTTATGGTTCTGTGATACTAGATTGTCCTTTTGACATTCCCATGATTCTCCCCATTCTAAGAAGCTCTAAGTAACCTAAAATGCACAAAATGATGGTGGTAATGAACACACTTGGGATTTCTAGACTGCAGTGCAAAGTTTGCTCTGCAAACTGACTTTAAGAATTGTTCATTTGTAGCATACAAAGAAAATATTACTATCAGCCAATACAGAATTAGTTTGGCACCACATCCGCCAGACTCAGTCACTGAGAAAGCATCCTGCTTTCTTCATAGCTGGAAAGCTTCCATATTTCATCTCAAGCACACTGGTACAGCTGAGCTGCCCCCAGGTGTATTAAAACTGAGAAAGTGTACAGACAATAGAAAAAAAGCTTCAATAACTTCTGGCAATTCTTTCTGTTGCCCTGAAGAACTTCATATTCTCACTGACCCTCTTCTCAAGGTCCTATTCCTCCAGGATGTGCTTAATCTCTGTGACAGGATGTTATTGTGTTCTGTTTCTATTTTCCCATTGTAGGAAAAAACCATCAAATACCACCTAACACGAAACAAGGGCCACGTTCAGCTTACAACAACACTAGCTGCTGTTTTGCTCAGAGAATAATCTATTTCACAATCCTAGGTAATCTACAATGAGAGCTGATTAAGTTAAGCCTAAAGGGGAACTTCTTCCAATAGCATCTCTCACTTTATCTGTGCCTATACTGACTACATCGAATGTCTTATTCAATAATCTGCAGAATTATTTGGTACTGATACACCTGTTACTGAATGAAATATCGCAGTTGTAATGACCAGCAATGCTCTACACTATGAACCTCTGGTCCCCAGCTATTTCAGTTGTGGCTGGCGATCCCATCTCAGAAATATATGAAATGAAATTAAATAACACTAAGTGAGGGTAATTACCATACACTCACAGTTCTACAGAAAACAGCATGGAGAAAAAATCCTTCATACAGTGAAAGGAAAGAAAAACGAGACAAAGATTTTGTATGTTGCTTCTGTGCATGTCATGTCTTATACAAGATCTTAGCTTCAGAGGTGTCTGCCTCCATAGTGAAGCCTGAGTACCGAACAGGCTGAACACAAATCAGGCTTGAGCATCAGTCATACTTACAGCTTTGTATTTGATCAGGTAATGTCTAATTGGGGAGCCACCATCATCCTGCTTGATAACATTCACTTTAATGGAGTTTCCATCTTCTCCCATCTGACCTTCCAGTTTGGGTGCGCTGGGTTCCCCTGAAACAAGGGTGGATTTATGTTTAATTGTAGAAAAACTCATTAGGGAAAAAGCCCTTCAAAATCAGGAAAATACTGCATTACACTCAGCTGCCAGGGTATCAGCCTCACTCTGACTGCAACAGAGGACACTGTGTGTCTAGGGTACAGATATTTGCAAGACCCAAGTATTTCTTGCATTTGGTAGATTGCTTTCACTAATACAAGCTACCACTTTCATGTGTCTCAGGAGTGAGAGGCTAAGTGAAAAAGTCCTTCCCCAGGAATATCCTAGCACAATGACCAGTTCCTTGCTATTTTTGTTGTGAAACACCTGGAAAACATCAAGATAGGGTATGTGGCAAACAGGCAGGCTGCTCCTGGGAAACACAAATGTAAAGAGCATCATTGAAAAGGAACATTATGGTTGTCATAAAGAGCTGTGTTTGCACTTTGAATGTTGTTTAGGTTTTATAGTTGCTGGACCAGAGACTCACTGGTGTGCTTGCTTAAATAACCGTGGAAGAAATGGTACTGACTCACAACAGCGCATCTTGTCACTCGGCTTGCACAGGTATAACTAATAGCAATGAATACAGGCTGGAGAGAACTAGACCCCTCCACTCTTCTGTAATCACCATTTTTAAAGGAAAAAGCTATCATTTCCCAGTTTGCACCCCTGACACCAGCAAAAAACTGAAATGTCATTTGCCTCTGCAGGGCACACTGATTTACAGCCACACGTTCACACCAGTCCCTCTACAACTGCTTTTTCTAGCCAATTCCTCCATAACCCGCACAACAATCTGCACAGGATGGTTCCCCAATCCCAGCTCAAGTACTTCCCTCTTCATCTTTACTATAACATCTCTCCTAATAAAAGTCAAATCCACAAACTGGCCAACTACATATTTACATCCCCCCTCCCTACCCCGCCCCTGCCTTCAGAAATACTGCTGCAAATTGCTCAAGAGACAGCTTTCTCCTTCTGCTTTCCTATTACCCCAGGGATCCCTTGTTTTCCAAGTGCTCTGCCAGCCTGTGAATTTACTATGCAAGAGACATTATTACCTATTTATTTGTTTTTTGTGGAACAAGAAACCCATCAACTGAACAACCCCCTGTCCCCAACAGCATAATTACCAAATTAGCAAAAGAACTTAAATGATAAAAGAGCACTGGTCTCTCTTTTCAAAGGTGACATAGACCACAAGATGCTCAGATGCTGCTGACTTATGCTTGCTTCCCTCCATTTTACATAAAGGCAAGAAAGGCTTAGCTTCCTCTATGCCAATGCTCATCTGAGATTGGAGTTGGAGTTATTATTTCTACAGCCCTGAAATGTCCCAAGAGTCAAATTCAGTAAGAGCTGACAAAATTTATCATAAATCTTGCTGAAACCTACTAAGTCATCTTACAGTACTTACTGACTGCTTTAGTATCAGCTCCGTGATGTAGTCCCAGTGCCTAAGCCATGAATTCTGGGCTTTAACGTTTCTTAAGACTTTTGACCATTTTAGCTGCTTTTCTCTGGAAGCTATTCTGCCCAATTTCTTTACAGGTAATTTGAGCAAAACCAACAGTGCCATGATTTGTAAGTTAAAACTTACAAGTGAGCTGCAGTTGGCAATTCTAGCAAACTCCTGAGATTAATTACACTCTGCTGGCTGGTCTCATTACAGGATCCTAATTCTTACAGGCATTTTATGTTATTTTAAAAAGCAAAAAATTCCTACACCTCTGTTTAACCACAGTTATACATATTTTATGCATCTTGGAAGTATTTCAATATTCACCCGAGTGGTGAATAGTTCATTTAGAGCTGACTACAGGAAATGGATATTCAGAGAACACAACAGACAACACACATCCTGTGTTTTGCTGTGCACCTTGAATTTAAATACGCTTCCCAAATGTTTGCAGCCCCAAATATTTGCACAGGTTTGCAAATGCTGAGCACACAATTTGCCATTCAAGCTCGAAGTGACCTACAGTTCTGCTAAAGCACCTCCGTCTTTACTTGCAGTGCCGCTTGTGGTTTGGACAATGGGCTTTCCTGAACACATGCTCACAGAAACACCAAAGTGTGGTGAAATACAATTAAAAGATGATCCAATACTGAATATATCCCAAAGGGAACAATTCCAAAACTCTGAAACTGTGACATGTGCAACTTGAAAGCCTGAACGTAACCAAAGAAGAACACAACCAGGACACTGAAGTAACATTTGTGACTTTTTAAAAGCTGTTGCCAAGAATAAAAATTTTAAAAGACTTAGTTCAGTTGCATTATACTAAAAGTGAAAGGAAATAATTAGACAGTAGTTGTATTAAGATCAACTTTGAAAGATAACATCGGTCATGGAAATTTACAGGAGCTTCTTTCAACCCCCAAAACATTCTCAGTTCTAAATGTGTTCTGTCTGGATTTGTATTCAGCTACTAATGGAAAGCACATGCAATTCTGACTGGCCAGAGAAATGTTCGCCTCTCAATATCTTTCAAAGCTGATCTTCAGAAGTCATCTGAAACCCCTCCCATTCACCTCCCCCCTCAAAGACAGAATTTGAGCCCTTTTTTTTTGGTGAAACATCAGTGAGAAAACTGCAAGACCTCGACTGAAGCAGTAATTGAAGATGAATTTGATTTTCTTGCAGGCTGACACGTGCTCTGTCTAACATACCAGCTGTTCCAAGAAGGTAATTACGATCCATGGGTACACAGAGCTCTTTGATGTGATACACATACATTTGTGTTTCACAACACAGTAACTTCTCTTCAAGATGTAAAGAGGGAATGCTCCTTTTTCCTACGTTATACTTTTCCAAATCCTTGCCTCTGCCTGTATCCCCACTGCAAAACTCCCATGATACAACCTGGACACTCAGGAGCTGTATTGTGACAGGCTTCTCAGTGACTGTACATTGAAAACACAAAGGTAACGCTCTCAAGGTGACCACGGAGCTGCCCTTGCATGGACATCTAGTGCTGTTTGAAGCAGGTGATCCATAGAAATAGAAGTACCTTATACACAGCCATTCCAGTGATTAACGGAATTGTCTAGTTTCTAGCTCACAATTCCTTCCTTCCCTGATAGTTTAAATGCACTTTGCTCTGAGAAACATTCTCTTCAAATAGGAGAATATGGACCGCTCTTAACAGCTGAAACCCCACAGGTATAGCAGTGCAAGCCCTGGTGAGGAATACTTTAGTTTTCTCTCCATAAATACATGGCATTTAATCTTAAGCACCAGATGTAATTCAGATACAGGGCTGTAAAATTAAAAATGGGTTAGTGTGTAGTTTCAAACAAAGGAAGAAGTTTAGTGGGAAAAGTTTAGTCCAGCAGGATCAGCATCCCTATAATAAGTCAAAGTGTCAGTAGCTGAAGAGAAAAGGTTAGAGAAGAAACTCATGCTCACAGAACATGCATCCTCCCCACAGGATGGGGGCTGAAAAACAAAAGTGCATTACAAAGGTGTGCTACATGCCTGGGGATCTCCCATTTACACTGAGCTGACTGGACATTTGCAGAAATCTGCCTATTCCACCCATAAAACATGGGATCCTTAAAGAATCCCCCTTGTGATGCTGCTACTTAGCTTCTTGAGAGCAGACAGCTCCAGGCATGCTGGCCTTCCTCTGTATAATCATTTTACAGACACCTATCTGCTTAGAATTCACTCTACTGCAGAAGGAAGGATGCAGGATCTTATGCTTTCACTCTATGGTGCAACAATGGTGCGAGATTATGTCTGAGCCAGATGGCACCTTGTTCAGCCCAGCAGCAAGGGGATCAAATAAACCAAGTGGGACCTCCTGGAGGACAGAAGACATGTAACTTAATTTTTCACCCATATCCTTTAGTGTCCTTGAGAAATAGGATGGATTTTGCTCAAAGATGTAAAGTCTCCAGGTTTCAGCCACCCCACAGACTTTGTTAGAACTTGACCACTTCCACCAATTTAAACATCAGCCTTTTCCTTCAGCAAAGGAAAAACGTAAACCAAACAGGTGCTTTACCTATGAGAAGAGCTAATAGATGTGCATGGCACACTGCCTGCTTCTTGCAAATTGAACTATTTTTGAGCAAACCTTCCCTGGAGCTGAATTCAAGAGAGCTTATGAAGTCCTGTATTTTGAAAGGCAACTCATGCGCTCTATGAAGCTTCTTCCAAAGGCGCCATTGCCCAGAAATGACAAGATGTGAATTTGATAGCCCTGCTCTCACATCTTCTGTGGCTCTGGGGATTTACTTTTTCTTTCCATTAACTCTTCTTTCTGTATCTTTATAACCACAAAGAGCTGCATACAAAAAACAAACCAGGCACCGAAGAAAGATCCTGCATCCTTGCTGTGCGTAGAGAATACAACTGCAATCTGTGGTACTTTCTGCAACACATGAACAAGGAAGCAGCTGATTTCTGCAATCTTTGACCATCATGTAAATAGGACTAGATTGTTACCTAAAGTGTCACAATTTGAAACAAACATCAGCCATACCCATGGAAAGTCTCCACAAGTGATAAATACAGGTGAGAAAGAATAGGCAGGGAGTCTTCAGAATGCACACACGAGAAGCAAACATCAACAATCAAAAATAAGGAACAAAACCAGAAGAACATGCAAAAACGAGACAACCCAGTCTTCAATCCTCCTGGATTTTGACCAGAGAGGGAGGAGACTAGGGGACGAGGGGCTGCTTCCATGCATGCAGTCATGTGGGAAGGTTACTGGTGTTAGTTTTGTTTTCTGGCAAACTCCAGCCTAAATCCTTTCCTGGTGGTGGTACAAGACAATAAGGTGATTGCAGAATTCATAGATTGGAAAAAAAGCCAATTGCTTCCTGGTTTTCAAAATTATTTGTTTAGTTGTGGAAGCAGAAAAGCAGGAGTTTCCCTCCCTCCCCCTCTTTAGATTATGCAGAGCATTACGTGAAGTTGTAAAAATCACAGTGTTGCAGAAATTGTTTTCACTGTCACACACTTTACTTGGAGACTGATTTCATCTCCGTAAGCTGCAAGGATCAATCATTTGCTTCTTGATTTCATGGAGATCACCAGCTACTGTCACTGTTGCTGGGAAATGAGCTCAGATGAAATCCCTTGCCAGGCTCTGAGGTACTGTGTGGGAGGAATGAGGTGCTCTGGCAAGAAAGGTGCAATAGCACTTCTGATGCAAATTGTGCCAAGCTCCCATCATGTACTCTGTGTGTGCCTATAAACACTACTTTATAAAAACATAGTTCCCTACTTCTCTAGCTATATTTAAATCATAATGTGACATGCTTACCAATAACTAAATTTCAGAGACAGGGAATTTCAGATTCTTGTGATAGGCTACTAAATATGTCTAGTGTGGATGTGTGTGTATAAATATCTATAGAAATGTATTCTGTATAGGGTCAAAATGTTGCTAAAGCAGCAGGAGATGTGTTTACATTATCTGAGCATCTTACCCACAATCTCCCATCATCTAGCAGTCTGTAGTTGGCACACGGGTACCCTGAAAGGCAAAAGGATTTTTGCCGTTGGTGGTAATGCCACTCTGGCATGGTTTTAGAACCTTCTTAGGATGCTGACTATTGGATTCTGATCGTGAAAGAAGCAAATGACTGAGCCACGTGGTTTTTTGTCTTGTTTTTGTTTTTTTTTTTCCCCCTCCAAGTTTTTTCAAGCTCAGTGTGGAAAACTGCAGTTGGGTTCTTCACATGCAGACAGTGGTGAGCAACTTCTCCAAAAAGCTCGTAAAAGGATTTTGGAGTGATGGAATTTGGAGATCCCTGGTCACAGACCAGAGGGGAATCCTCACCCCAAATCTAGGCAACCAATCAGAACAAAGTATTTTACCTTCTGTTCACCAGCGTGGACGACATCATCAGCACCATGCAAGCCACATGACAAAGTCACATGATACGCACGCACATGATTGGTTGAAAGGAAAGTGGAGGAGGTCACATGGAAAATACAAAAAAATTAAAAAACTGATGTAAACAATGAGCAAGGGAAAAAAATCAACAACAGAATTACAGACTAAATAAAATAGAAACAAAATTAAATTAGCCACTATATATCAGAAACACTGGGGAGACAGCAAAATCACCTGGAAACACAAGAATACCGTAGAAAAACCATAGAAAGCACCGAGTTATGACCTTGTGAGTGTTAGGCACAGCCGCATTGCTGCTTATTAATACCAAGTCAAAGAAGAAACAAATTATTGTAGAGTGTGCACCAGAACTTGGGCAGCTGAAGGAATCCACAAGACTGTTGGAAAGAAAAAGGGAATACATTGTTATTCAGAAACAGCCCAGGCAGCAGAGGTGAAATGGTCAAAATCACAGCCCACGCAGTCCAGTGAAGACAATTCTTGGCTTTTCCTAGTGATGTATTCTCCCCTCTGCAGAAACAAATGTCTTCCTAAATAGCAACAATAACAACTGAAAAAGAGAAAAACCTCTGAGATGGGTACATTTCCAAGGACAGAGGTGTTGATCAAAGAGCTGCAACCAGAATTTGGTCGGACTGACACTTATCACTCAAAGTGCACAAGCTCTGCGCAACACATTCAGCCTGAAGATTAAAGGAATGGCATGAGGCACGGCACAATGAATTACACTGATGGTTTCATGTGTGCGAGGGGTTTTTGTGTCAACGAGGAGAGGAATGATGTGCTCTGCACTGGATATTAATTACAAAGATGGCACGAGGAAGACAGCTACTGCTGAAAGAGATGAAAAGGTGTGCAGGCTGCATGACAGGAGAAAGGGGGGGGAAAAAAAAATCAGTTGTTGCACCAGAGGACACTGCTAACTCCATGCTCTGTTCTTCTTCCTAAATTACTACCTACTTTACAACTTGAATTCTTCATGATCGCTCCTCTGTTTCTTCTTAATGAAGCTACTTCACAGTGCTCTGCTCCTTCCCTATTAATTTGGTGTAAAGAGAATTAAACCCTTAATTCTTTTGGGTGCTTGTATCTGACAAGATGAAGGGCATATCATTACTGGGAAAAGAACTGATGGCACAAAATGTAAAATCAATTTGTTAGATCTAAGCTTTCAATCCACCATCTCTAGTTACAAACATAGACTCATGGAACTCAAGCAGCTGCCTCATGAAGAGAGCTGATTTAAGAGTTACTGTGAGATTGCCTGGAATGGCATTCAGTGTCTTCTGCTCATGAGGAAACATATTTCCAAATCCCCAGTAAGCTGAATATGAGATTTAAAAACAGGCAAGAGAGGTTACCTTTGAGAGAGGTTCCTCCTGAGAGAAAGCTTTAGTTAAAGATCAAGGGCAAAATTAGCAGCATATATATATATATATATAACCGAATACGACTGTGGATGAGGCTTCCAAGACACAGAAGACATTTGAAAATACTGTCTTCAGCTTAAAACCTTGAAATTCATCCTGTTGTCATGGGTAGAAGTCAAGTAGATACATGTTCCTAAAACTCTTACATGACTAGGGATATTTCCCATATGTTACTGATCACATAAAGAGAAAAACTCACTAGAGTCAGTGGAGAAACTCTCTTCACCTTCATTAGGTTTCCATTAAATCCATTGTTCATTTTCCTGACTTCATGATGCTACGTAGCAGCTCTTGATTTCTAATTGCTCCTGGTTTCATCTCTCTAACCACTGAGGTTAGGTTGGCGTAATACACAAGATCATTCAGCAGCACCATCAATAATTAAATGATGAAAAACTATAAGAGCAACTGCCTTGCTCCAATGCCCTTTTATGTTGTTGAATGTAGCATATTCACATACTGCAGAAGAACTTAGCATACAAAACAAATGTGTCTACTATTTGCATAAATTGACTACGTACACAAACGACAATGAAGCAGTGAGAGCTCAGATCTGCTTCTGTTCAGTATAAGAGCCTGAACTTCAATGTAGGTGAAAATGGAAACTTCTACACTTAAAAAAAAACACCTGAAAACCCCTTCCTTCAACACACACACACCCCCAAAGCAAAAAAAAAAAAAAAAAAAAAAAAAAAAAAAAAAGAAAAAAAACCCCAAACCAAAACAAAAAAAACCCCCAAACTAGCTCTTAGTATCTTTCCTGGGTAAAAAGACCTGGAACAAAGGTCTTAAGGAACAAAGAACGTTCTGCAAAACATTAACACAACATTTTTCTCTCACAAGTTGAAGCTATCTCCTAGCCCCACATGTGAACGGCCATAATGGGGACTCTGCCTCCAAAGAAATAAAATATTATTAGCAGACCGCTGGTTGTCACCTGCCCTTCGCCCTCTCCACCCCACCCTCCGAGTCTGATTCAAATTAGAAGTTCTCTTCAGCAAAACAGAACCACTATGACTTCAGATGCATCAGGAATTATGGTTTGGCATGAAAAATACTGCAGGAAGGAAAGTGTTCATCATGGTCACTGGCAGGAAAAAAAAAAAAAAAGTTATTTCATGCAAAGAGTAAGACCTTGGAATGTGCCAGTCATAAATACAGTAATTTTTTTTTTAATTCCTTTGACAGTTCTAGACTAGCTGTACTATCCTCTCCCTCTGTCTCAAACCTCCAAATAATCACACACGTCATGCTTTTAGTATTTTCTGTTTAGAAGTGATGAACCATTTCTAACCCACTACAGGTAAACACACAGGCCTTTATCTTAAGGAGCATATTCACAGAAACACATACTTTTTAAAATGCAAATCAAAAGAAAACCATTTGGCTTTGTAGAATTGATTAGTTATTCAAAACACACATATGCACCACGTAAACCTATTTCTTCCTTAAATGTTTTTCTTCATCTTCCAGGACAGTGTTGCAAATATTTGCTTGGCTTTCTTCTTGGCATGTGATTGGCTATAAGTCTCCTACAAGTAGGGATTAAAATCACACATTTGATATGTCCACTCATAGCAGGAAGGTGTGTCACTGAACTCTTAACAGCCAGGCTAATCCAGACAGTTCAGAAGGGTTCTTCTATGTACAAATCACTACTGCACATTTTAGCTATTTTTCCTTAGGCTACTCAGATCCAGCACGGGAGCACATGCTTACCTGACTCAGTCTCACTAGGAATGGCCATCTAACCAACAAGATGCTGAGGGAATCTATCTAACTCTAGGAATACTGTCTAAGCAGCAAGAACTGAGGGAATCTGAACCCAATTCCTCTTTCAGACACAGACTTCTTATAAAGCCTTGTTTAATGCAGGAAGGGCATCAGCGGTGAGACGGGGCAATGGTCCCTCTCCCCCCAGTCCTCTCTCCTGTAAGATATTCTGCCTCCTCATCTGCATCTTCTTTCAACACCCACAGTTGTAATATCAACTGTATCTCCCTAAATTCACAGAAAATAAAGCAAAGCAGGGTAGAAAAAGATTATTTAGTCCACGTCCCTTTTGGAAGGCACATTTAACAATAAAATCACTAATGAAAAACGTGGAAGGAAAAGATTCCTTTTGGAAATGATTACTTAAATTTCTTTCTTTCCCTTCTTTCTGCCTCTCCGTGTTCCTTCTAAATCTTGTATTTCCATTTTTTACCACATGCTTGGTAGGATGCCAGGAAGAAGAGGAAGACTGGTATCATGCTGGGTTTGTAACAGCTACATGCTCACACAACACTTTGATGCCAGATTGTTGGTTAACAGACACCAAAATAATGCGGTATAGCACTTCAGTTCCCTTCACAGAAGGGCTGCAGCATAACAAATAGCACTCTGGACCAAAGGGGAGCAGTTCCCATCTACTCACTTGGCGGCTCTGAGCTTTCGGATTCAGCAAGAGGCTGAGTTGCTATGGAAACACGAAGGATAGAGAGGACAGATCAAGGTGAAGCATACCATGTAAATAAGTTATAAGAGGCAAGGGCAGGGGTGACAGAGAGGAAAGTGAAGAGGTCTAATGAGGGGAGCAGAGAATGATACTGAGTCCTTATGACAGATGTGTATCACCCAAAGAGGCTGCAAAAAATTGTGCTCAGCTGCTGCTGCTGTTTTCCAGCCTCACTCCACAGGGACAGATGTGCTGCCAGATGCTGGCTCCTCCAGGTGACAGGGAAGCCAGCCCACACTGCGTGGTTCCTGCAGCAAGCTACGGCTCTAAGGGTCCCTGCTGATGCTTTTTCATCCTGAAGAGTTTTGAAGCTCTGGATCCAGTTGCTGAGACAACTACAGCATTTTTGCCTACTTCTGGCCCAAATAGCAGCCTAGGTTCACTGCATGCAGTTTGGGAAACCTCAATATAAGGACATCAAGCTATTAGAGTGTGCTCCAAGGAGGGTGACCAAGATAGTGAAAGGTCTCAAGACTTATGATGAGCATCTGAGGTCACTTGGCTTGTTCAGCTTGGAGAAGAGAAGGCTGAGGGGTGACCTTACTACAGGTTCCTCAAGGGGGGCAGGGGAGGGGAAGGTGCTGATCTCCTCTCTCTGGTGACCAGCAACAGGACACAAGGAAACGGAAGGAAGCTGCATCAGGGGAAATTCAGATTGGACATGAGGAAAAGGTTCTTTACCAAGAGGGTGGTCAGTCGCTGGAACAGGCTCCCCAGGGCAGTGGTCATGGCACCAAGCCTGTCAGAGATCAAGGAGCATCTGGATGATGCTCTTAGTCATATGATTTCGTTTTAGGTAGTCTGGCGAGGAGGAGGGAGTTGGACTCAATGATGCTTATGTGTCCCTTCCAACATTAAATATTCTAGAATTCTATGAATCCTTTCTCCTCTTATGGTGATATCAGTGCTGCTGGTGTGAGGGGAGAACAGAATAGATCCTTGTGCTGTTTGCAGCCTAAATATGATTATGCAAATTTTTTTAAAAAAAAAAGATGAAGCAGAATATAAAGGAACGAGCTTTCCTCTACAGCTCCAGAAGGTGTCTTAGTAACAGGCTTTGGGAAGCACAAGCTCCACTCTGTTTAGCTGAGAAACTTAACTCTTTATTTGCTGTGCTAAGTTATTTCAGGAAATTCAGCTTCACACCACAAAAGCTGCGCATATCCCATAAGACATCACCAAGAATGGAAGATAAACTGATCAGAAGTCTTAATGGCAAAGGCCAGTGACATCTGCTTTCACATGGGCAGGGTTTCACCCTACATCTCTTTTGATATCTTCTCTCCCTCCATGAGTTCAGCATACCTGGGAGCTGTCTGTGGCTTTTCTCTGTCCTGGAAAACAAACTTATGCTTATCTGTAGTTCCTCTACCTGAAGATTCAGTTTTCACTCGGGGGGGAAAAAAAGAAAATATATATACAAAAAAAGCAGGAAAACACTCAAGGATGTTAGGCAGACTGCACCACACTCAATGAGGAGATACATGCAGAGCAAACTGGAACAAAACCAGCAGCCTCTTCTACCATACTTACTCTCTGCTAAACAGGAGGTGGGTGCAGCAGTACTTGCTAAAGAAAGAGAAAGGAAAGTGAGGAGGGGAGTGGGTTCCTGTTAAATACTGCCAAAAGATGGAAAAATAAAAAACAAATTGTCAAGATTTCATCAGACCAAGCTTTTCTGAACATGGAGCACAAGCAAAGTAAGTGCGCTTTGCCAGACCTGCATTTTGGATCCTCTGAGTTCTTGCTTTAAACCAACTTTCTCATCGCTGAACACGCATCACTATTCACCAGTGTTCCCAGAATTTCAAACCAATGCCATTTAAGGCCAGTAGAGATACTGGCCAGAACTGTGCACAGGGCAGCAAAACACAGCCTGCATGACCACTGTTTGGTGAAGACCATTACCAACTATCCTGTTGCCAGCTTAGGACCTGGTAGAATTCGGAGATTATTTTAGTGTTGTTTTGGGTTTTTTGACGTTAAGATATTTTAATATCAAAAAAACTAACACTCTCGTAGTTTTAACACACAAGAAACAGCTGGGGCTCAAAAAGAAACCGTTCACAAGGTCTGTGCGCAGCCTTTGGCTGTCTTCAGGTTTACAAGAAAAAAGAAATGGAGAAAACCAGCAAAAAAAGAAAACTCGTTGCTTTGGCTAGTCTGAAAATAAAGCCTTGGCTGGTGTCAAAACACAGGTTTTATATTCTTTCCTGTAAAATTTCTGAAACATTTCTGTGATCTTCAAGTCACACCAGACTAGGGGACATCCAGCTTTTTCCTAATGTTGACTTTGTCCACAAACAGGTAACACTGTGTGACTGGAATTCCAGCACAGATGGAAAAAAGGCATTTCTGTTGTGCCAACAATCTCTTCACCATTGCAACCCAGTTCATGATCTGAGATGGGCTTTGAGAACCCCAGAGAGCAGAGAAAGGATTAGAGAACCAAATGCTCAGAAGGATCACAGCTGCAAGGCATAAATGTGCGTCAACAGAATTTAATTTGTAAATGAAAAAAAAAAGGTTATAGCCCACAAAGAAGGAAAACAGAAATGTAACTGCAAGGGAGCAGAGTTAGGGACTACAGACTGATTGATAGCTGATTGCCACATTAAAAAAAAAAAGTAAAAAACTCTACTACAAGAGTGAATTAATGTTCTTCAAAGCCACATACCTGTCCCCAAGTGATGAACATGAGGTTTGGCAGACAGATCTGTTGATGTGGCTGAAACAAAGCTTTTAATGTTCTTTTTCCTCTCTTCTTAATTGGATCTTTTCCCTTTTCCTGTGGTACTGATTTGCACAGAGACTGAAAACTAAGCCCTCATCTCCCTTGTGTATTGTTGACTACGCCCAATTTGGAAGGGCCTACCAAATGATTTGCCTGATAGTTATAATACAAACCATGATTAACTTCATATAAGGGGACATATTACTTCTACAGAAATTAACAGGCTCCAAACAATTTTAGGCAATGGACTGTACATGTGCTCTGGTAACAGGTCTCCCCAGTTGACTCTAACTACTGCAATTTGCAATTCTGTCTATCCATCTGTCCATTCATTCATCCATCTTGACTACCAATCCATTCATCCTGTTTGTGGCCCACCAAGTTCAAGCTTTCATATAATACAATCTTTAAGGAAAAATAGCACAAGCATGACTCAAATCCTGTAATTACGGTTTAAAAAAAAAAAACTTTTTTTTTTACTTCAGCTTCAGAAATCTCAAAGAATGCGACAGCAGCTTTATAAAGCTCACCCATGCAATCTTGGGAATAACACCAGTTCACCACAAGGACACATACTCTAATAAACAGAACAATGGTCACTTAGATAAAGAGGTTTCTTTTAGCTGCCATTGATTAACTCTGATTTGAAAGGCCGAGAGCTATGGAGCATACAATGTTTCACTGAACCCAACTGACAATTAAACACAGTCATCAAATCTCTCTAACTCATTTTGCATTGGGAAGGGGGAAACATGCATTTTTTATTTAGTACGAGGTTTGTTTACTTGAATGTATAATCTATACAAGTGCTGGAAGACTGTCCAAAGACTAATAACAGTAAAAAGTATTAGTGAGAAGAGACAAAAAATGTGATTTTTTTTTTGTGAAGTTTTTGCTTTCAAAATTGTGACGATATTAACAATTTCTGTTTGGGTCTTAATTGGTCTAAACCAGATCTGCCATTGAGCTAAAATTTTCTCCTGTTTTTTTTTTCCCCTCCCCGAATTATCTACATTTCATTAAAATTTGAAAACTTTTAATCGATTCGTAAGCATGCAGCCTTCCGCTACTCCACTGTAATCAACAAGCTAACTATTATTATTAGACACTCACTAAGTTAAATATTTGAATTGCATGCTTTAGAGTAAAGACAAATATGTTAACCCCTAATTCTGTTCTAAAAAGTGCAGTATCACCCATAGCAGGATGACTATTCTAGTGTCAGTCTTGTTAGGAAATAGACAGTACCAGTTACTTCATTTCTAAACATCTTGAGAGGAAAAAGGTACTAGATTAAAAGCTAATGTCATGGATGTTAGAGGAACACTCTAGGAACATAAAAAGAGAGTGAAAGAAATGCAGAGAGGCACTTACGTGAGTGAGGGATGCCTGCTGTTTTTCCATGGATGAAACACAGACCAAAAACAAAAAAAGACAGAAATAGACAAAAAAAAATTTGTACAAGTGGTGAGAAGAGGAGATAGAGAACACAGAGCTGGAAAATCAAAATACCACCAGCTGTCTCGAATCCAACCCTAGGGAGTGGAGTAGGTTACAGGAGTTATCACAACAGAGCGGACATTAGTTGTGAGGGCTGGCTTACTGCACAGGGCCTGGGACTTCCAAGCAACAAGACGTGTACTGTCCCATACTGCTCAGCAATTCTAGTGAGGCAGATGCTGTCAGACAAAATCAAGACCATGCAGAGCTCACAGGTCCTCAAAGCATGCACATACGTGGGCTAAGAATATTGCTAGCTCCAAATTCAGGAGAAGGTTCTGCACAGAGGTTTCAGAAGAGCTATGAAATAGGTACACAAGTACGGGTGCAATGGTGGGAAGAAGAAGAAGAATAGGCTGTCGATCTAAATGCAAGGGGAATGGGAAGAAGAACCCCAGGGGTTGTGGGCAGTTGAATACAGATTCTAATACTTGGATGAGGCTGTGTACAAGGATGAGAAACCACCTCTCCCCTGCCTGCTTTTGTCACACCTCCTCTACCCACTGTACACTTTTTCTTTTCCTTTTAGTGTCCATCCTGTCTTGAATAACTCTCTGGTTTTTAACGCTTGCCTCTTTTGTTCCTGGTTGAAACAGGAAGGAAAGCATTAGGCTGCAGCAGAGCATCCTGCCATCGGAGAGAAGATTACCCAACTAAAGCAGACGAGAGGCTGTGAAAATGACCTTATGCGCTGCATGGGCATCTTAAAGCAAGTGATTCGTAGAAAAGAGAAATCCTCTTCCCTCCCTCTCCTTCCACAGTTGATGGCCAGTCCTATGCTGAACCTCTTAACTTCTGATTTGCAAATAAAACCTGCCTTGTGACAATGACATGACGTTATCTATGACCAACGCCCTTTCTCAACTCGCTGCTTTTTCTTATTAAAACTCTCCATTGCATAGCTCCTTCTCTTTGGCAACACAAAGTTTATACTAGTAACTCAGGGCACAAACTAGTGTAAATGAAATAGTTCTTCTGCCTCGTACCCTCACTGAAGATTTTTAATTAGTAGTGAGATTCACTACAATCAAAAAGCACAACAAAACCAGAGGGTGCCGCAAGGTCTGCAAGAGAAGGTGTCATCCATGCATGGCAGAGATTCCCTGGAAAGACGCAAGGAAAGAGAACCAGAAAAGCAGAGGGAGGTCTCCGTTCTACTTACGAACTGGTTGTGTCTTGAAGTCTGATGGCAGGCTAATCTCACCCACGCCCTTGCCATTGACTGCAGACAGTCTCACAGAGTAGGTGGTTTCAGGCTTCAGGCCAGTGATAGTGATCATGCCCTCCACATTTGCTGTTGCAGAAACAAGAGAGGAAAAGCAAAGAAAGGCTCAGGCTTTAACAATAAATGCCATCGTATACTTTTGCAACGCTCAGCCCATGTAACAGAGCCCTCTTCTGGGCCCAGCCTCACAAACAGTGCAAACAGAAAGGTCAGAGCTACCACCTGTGCCAAACAGCTGATTAGAGAGGTGTATTGCCACAGCCTCTCTAGAGGGGATGTAGTGGGGTTCGTGATAGACACCAGAGGGCATCAGCCCTTGGCCTGTGCCAAGGAGCTCCCTGAATAATCCTCTTCAACACCACTGTCATGTGGGGCTCTGACTGTAGTAGACATACCACCTAGAACTGCTTATTTGTTGGGCTGCATGGTCCAACTGAAAGCAAAGCCTTTACCAGGAGAGAAACCCATCTCTCTCCTTTAACAATCTATAAGGAGGTCAGACATAATGTAAGAGATGGAAAGAAGCTGCTGTAGGGTCATCGTGATATGAAGAAATAAGGTCTATTGTTCCTGCACAGACAAAAAGGGAGAAATGAGAAGAAGAAACCTGACTCTAGCTATGATCACATCACTCCAGTGAGGACCTAAAACCATTTCAGTTCCAGCCAGGACTGGCAGTGGAAGATTCAGCTTGTCTGGAGCCTTAATATAGGAGCTGAAATTGCAAACCTATGGAACTCTCCACTTTGGCTTTCCTGTAAAGGAAATAAAGTCTTTTGAGATGCAGGCAGGGGAGGCAACATCTTGTTTTATCATCCTACCTTCTTTTGCATCATACAACCTCGAATGCCATTCTCCCTCGCCCAGTGCCCTCCACTCCGCTTTATACTTGAGGATGGGCACCCCGCCGGTAGCTTCAGGCTCATCAAACTCCACTTGGGCAGTACTGGAATACGGCTCCACTCTGTCAATGGAAGGAGAGGATGGAGTATCTAAAGAAGGAAGGGAAAACAACCAGTGATACAGGAGACAGTGGGAAACAAGCTCCAGTTGCAAAGAAAACAGACAACTGGGAATATCAAACACACCCTCGTCATGGCTTCACAAAGGATAGGAGAAGGGTAGGCCTGAGGCTCTCCTCGGGAGGGAAAGGCTGTTATAAGAATGTGGACCTTCATTTTGTCTCTCCTCTAAGCAGCTGGAGACTTGCAGTACCTTCTTCAAAATAGAACAACCAGGGCAGAAGAGCAAGAGCACCCCTGATGCTGTTCTGTCCCTCCAGTCTCTTCCCCAGGGCACTCCAATGCATCGCTTGACCATTCCTAATGGCAGCCCTGAGAGGACACCAGAGGCCCTTCCAGCCTGCCACGCAGTCGAACACTGGGCCTCTTTGGTTGGTACACAGTGCTGAGGTTTCTATCTTGCACTGCCTGTACTATTAGGGATATTTTGCTGATTTAGATAAGTACATGTACATGCACATGCACATATGCAATTGCTGTCAGAAGTCAAAGATCACAGCTCTGTCACAGTGTACGGGAGGCGCAGAAAAGAACACAACCCTTAGAAACAAGGAAATAGAGATACTGAGGATCTTGTTATCTACAACCTGTCCCAATGCAAAAATCTATGAACAATCTCTCTGAAAGCAGAAGCTGGCTCTCCTGCTACCCCACCAACACAAACTAGAAAAGAACGATCACTCTGGCACCTCAGCTCAAGGTTCCTTATCACCCTGCCTGGGATGCTCACCTGCCTGCACAAGGATGAACTCTGAGGACTCCTGGCCAATGCGGTTCACAGCAGTGCAGTTGTAGTTCCCAAAGTCATTTTCAGAGTCTGGTGTCACCTGTGGAAAGAATGAAGGCTCGTGCCCATATCAGAAAACCCTTTTCACTCTGTGAAGGCACTCTGCATTTTGCTGGGGAGAGAAGCCACAATAAAGTACACGTGCTAACACTCCGAGGGCCATCCACAGAGGTGAGAACTGCAGTGGGCAGCCAGTCAAAGGCAAGGAGGGAGTGATGTCTTCTTTCACCTGATTTTCTTAGCACTTATGTGCCAGAAACACCACACAACTCCTTGTCTACCAACAGTGTGCCCTGACAAAAGACTCAACTCCTTCAACATCAGGAGCATAAATTATTTGATAGCACTGAGCCTTCACAGCTGCATGTATCTTCTCCTCTCTTTGCTTTTCCTCACCTCCAGGTAGCTTGCTGATGGAGTGTTGTAGATCTTGATGTTGCTGTAGTTTGAGCTGGGAAGCAGCTGCCCATCCCGGAACCAGGAGATGACAGCACTGGGATACGCAAATACCTCACAGGTGATGTTCACTTGATTCCCTTCCCAGGTATAGACAGCCACAGGGCCCTGAAGCTTGGGGGCATCTGAAAAAACAGGCACATTTGTGAAGGCAATTTGAGCCAGAAAATCTCCTAAAGTAGCCCAGTCAGCCTCACTTTAAGCATCCCTTGCCTGGGGTCCACTTTAATATGGGGAAGGGAATCTAATATGAGAAGACAGTTCCCACTTCCTATCTGAGGGGATGGGTGGTGTCTTTCGATGAAGGACTTACGGTGGAAACCTACTCAGTCCCAAAGGCTGCTCCTGACACAGTGTGGGAGGAAGAGCAGACAGCATCTAGGGAAGCACATCCCAGGAAGTTCTCCTAGCGAAGAACCCTGATGCACCTAACAAATGGGACTGCAGCAGATTCACGGCCTGCAGACTTCCCAAGGCACAAAAGGCTGGAAACAGCCAGAGCAAACATTTGCATGTATGACCGCGTCACCTCCCATGCCCTCTAACCAAAAACACACATTTCCCTAGCTGGACATGCCTCAGTCTCATCGCAGGATAAGGAAAGGAAAACAGTCCCCCCTCTAAACACATGAACATCCTCCCCACCCCATCCTCCACTTCTTACACTGCACTTCAAGGTACATGGCTTGGGAGTCCTGCCCAATGGTGTTGCTGGCTGTGCATACATATTCTCCGGCATCTGTATACTGAATTTCTTTGAGAGTCAGGGACGACACCCGGGCATGGCTACGTACTACGATGCGCCCATCCAGGGTCTGGCAGGAAAGGAAAAGAGAGTTAGAGGCTGAGCTCTGAGCCCGCGGTGCAGACTAAAGGGATGGGAACAAATGCAAGTCTATGCCTCACCCCAACCCTCCAGTGCTCAGTACTTCAGAAGCCATCACCTGAGGCCAGGTGAAATCACGGTCACAGAGAGGCATTTCCAAAAGCAACAAGAAATTTCTTTGTCACACAGGGCCAACTGCAGTGACTCAAAGTGCTCAGGAGAAGGGAAAAAAATGAAATGAAGGACCAAAGTATCAGATGCTACTATGTGTCTGACTACAGCTAGATAAAATCAAGTTTCTTCCCAGAATGAGAATTGTAGAGATTCAAGTCTGGTTAAAATTTTTTTCCAGCATACTCTTGTAGAAGACCTCCCCAATGGCTACTCGGTTTCCACTCAGAGAATTCAGGCCTTCTTCTCTCACTGATACTCATTTTATTTCAATGTCCTTGAAACGGACAGATCCAGACCTCAGAGCTCAATCAGGCCAAATGAAAGCTCAGAACTTCCACTGAACACGGCACTGAAGAGAGCAAGGTACAGCGAACAAGGCAAGAAAACTAGTGACCCTTCTAGAGACAACCCTGCTTCAAGGTCTTGTGAAAATTCTACAGCAATCTACACTGGTTCTAAGCCAGTGTAGAGAAATTGCTCCCACACGCAAGAAAGTGTGGGGAATGTCAACGACAGAGAGACAGGAAATGTAAAATCTAGGCTATGATCTGCTCAAAAGGATTGCAGCCACCTAGCAATCCCATCCCACATCACTTGTTTTTTTTTTCTCTCCAATTTATGATCAAAGCACAAGTGCTCTCTTAATACATGAATTGCATAAAGCCATGGACTCTTCCCTCCACCCTGATGCTTGTGCAAGCTCTCGGTGCTCATGCTTTAGCTTGGAAGCTTTAAAGCACCAATGCCTCATCTAGTTTCCAAAATGGCACAAGAACAAGTGAACAAACGAGGTACCCTCATGGCTGTGCCTGCTGCTGCAGCCTGCAACACTTAATGCAAATAGTGCTCCAAGAACATTAATTTTCTTGGAAGACACAGGACAAATACTGAGATTATGAGTAAAAACCCTGACAACATTAAATGGCCAAATTCACTGAGCTGTAGCACAAAGTACACCTCTGGTATCTTGAGTGGTCAGATCCCCCGGGCCTGAAGCCTTTGTTCTGAGCTAGTGATCTCAATCTCAGAGATTGATAAAGTTTCTACAAGTAAACATTATTACCTCTGTTAGTTCTGAATATTAGTTCGTTTGAGCTAGTCAAATTTCACACAAACAAAACCAGTATCCTTGTGTGACAAAAACAATTATATGTATTTTTTCTTCTCTCTTCTACTCCGCATGCAGGTCTACTGCAATCCCTGACCAATGCCACAAGCTACAAACTCCACTCCTTCTGTGCTTGGTCTCTTGTGCTGCTGGGAACAGTTCTTTATTTCATGTACACGTGGCGTTGTGTCCATTTCCTAGAACCAGGGAACAAACCCTTAACATGACATTAGCCCACTGTGGTATCTTAGACAATGAAATTCCGCTTTCACCTTTCTTCACTAGCTGACTATATTGTTATCCTTTTGTCTGACTTGTGATTTGACTCGAAAACCCAGCTCGCTTCTGAAACCATTGCAGCAGGATCCATAAATGTCAAAGACTCCATATCTGCAGAGGCTCTCAGCTTCTTTTAGCTCATGAGTTGGGTGAATATTCTAAATACTTGTCTCTATGACCCCATCAACAGGCAAGAGTATAAACACGGCAAAATACGAGCACATGATCAAAGGCAAAGGCAATTTCACATCCAGTGTCACCTGCCTTTTCCCTGCTTTGTCAAGATCTAATACAAACAAAAGGATGCTAGGCAGTCATGGTAAAATGATAACTTTACAGGTAATGCAACCGATTCTGAAGATGAAGCTCTGCTTCTCAATGCAAAAGGTACAAGTAAAGAAAAAGAAAGATCAGGGAAAATACTCCAAAAAAGAGAAAATTGTCTACCCAAGAGAGCATGATGCTAGTTTTCTTTATTCATATTTCAGGTCATCAGATGCTAACGATTCCTGGGTAAGAGACATGGGACAGGTAGAAACTTGTGAGCCAGATGTAGACACTTGGAATCCGTTTACCTAGCCTCTGAGTTTGAGGACTTTGGATAAGAAAATGCTTCATAGTAATGGGGAGACAACCTAAGTGACACAGGCAATAACTCATGCCATAGCAACAGCCACTCTATAGGAAAGGGTATGACGGCTCTCTATACATCCAGCTGATTACTACAACTTATCCTGAGATACACGCAGGTGTTTTTCTCTAAATTCTGACAATGCCATGTGGCATGTAGTCACTGTGTACAAATCTGGCCTAGATTTCAATACTTCAGTGCCAAAGGAGAAGAGGAGAGACAAGCAGGAAATGCATTTACTCCCCTTCCCTCCACCTTTTGGATTTTTCAGTCCTTTCACAAACAAGCATCCATGACTTAATTTCACACAGTCACGTCTTCTCCTTACCCGCTTTCTACGCAGTGGACATCATCACAAAACAGCACCCTGAAATCCTGACCACAGCCACAAGTTCCAGTGAAGGAAGATGAGCGGTCTCTCCTCGCTCTGGGCTTGCACCGCACTAACCAGACCTCATCTGCAGCTCTTAATGTTCCTAATCATTCCCACTTACCAGAAAGGCATCACACCAGTTTGTGGTGTAACTGAGGTGCAATTTTGCTTGTAACTGAGATTTTTAGCATCTGTTGGTGATAACGTGGGGTTTTTTTGTTAGCATATGCTGCTAATATGACTTTCAACAATTCTCCACTATATGCAGGACCAGAATGGTGAACTGAGACATTATGGACTGTGAAACAGAGCTGACTGTGGTTTAGAGGAAGAAGCACCCAACTGCAATTGTGCCTCCAAAGCAAGGAAAGCAAGATTTAACACCCATATATGCTGCTATGACTGAAGCTCAGCTCATAGAGACGTCCTTACTTTAAACTAGCTGATCCATTAGTAAAACACTTAAAGCCAAGCATTCACTCAGCTTCCTGAGACCTGAACTCCCTGCTGCTGCGATACACTGCTCAAAGAGCCCATGCTAACTATTTTAAAGATACGTCTACACAAGCTGAAACAACAGGCTTCAACAACATTTTCACAGAACCCCACTTAGATAATTTAAGACACAGATGGAGTAAGAAACCTAGAGACAGCAAGTTTAATAGTATTAGTGCTCATATTAATAAAAAGCTTGAGACAGAGAATACAGTGAAAATATTGGAAAGGGGGCCAGATGGAGACAAGTGTAATACAAATTAACATGAGGCCTGAAGAGATGCAACTACTCAAATTCCAAATTCTTCAATGCAAACTGGTCCAAATATCTGATGCCTTCACTTGCCAGAACTAATCTATTCCAACAGATTATTCCGAAGTAAGCCCCATAGGAAACAAAGGCAAAACAAAGCAACAAGTTAGAGGTTCACTCTGTTTAGGCCACACCAGTCTCTATGGTTTAAGACGGCTTAAAAATAAAAAAGAATTCAGGATACCCAGAGCATCCACAAAGCTGATCCTAAAAATATAACTACGAGTCACCCAGTTCTGATAGCTATTTTGTTCTCTACCTGACCTCTATTATTTGCTTGGAAATATAACTTTCTGGTCCATTTTGAAGCAGGAACGCTACAAATCAGGTGCATGTAAAGGTAAGTCATTATTATTGTTTTTAAAATACAGCACTGACTGTGAAATAAACCAGCAACAAACCACATTTGCACCAAACTGAGTTACTGCATTATCCCACACCCCCTCACTGACCCCTGCAATTCAAAGACAAATAATAATTTAGCAATTTGGAGCATTTTCTAGAGAAATATAAGTTGTGAAAGATTTATTTGCATTGATTTTGAAATGGAACATGATGCAGTTCCATTCTGAAATGGAACATGATGCATGTCCTTGAAGAAAAGGTCAAACATAAGGAATACCAAGAGCAAACAGATGAGTTGGATGGAGCAAAAGAGGCTATCTTTGGAAAAAAAAAATACTTTCCAAGAATACAGAGTTACCAATTCTTAAAAATCTAGAAGAGAGATGTGATTCACACTGGTAGCATAAAAGAAAACGGTGAAAGCAGTATTTGTCAGATTTTACATTTGCTTTTGTTTGTAATTATCTTTTTTTTAAGTGACAACCAGAATTACTCCCAACACAGCCAGTTTGCTCATCTAAAAATGCATTGCTACGTGCCAAGCAACTTCTAATTCTATAAGCGGTTTCTTTTATGTATTGGTATTTAATTTGTTCATATTACTAATGCTGGTTTAGTTGGCATGGTTACTGGACTAGAGATCTGTTAATCTGTAACGCTTAAAAAAACCAAACCCAAAAAACTAAAAAGTTTGCTAAAGGTCTGGTAATCTTATACCTCTTGTTTCTCGGGCCGGGTCCACGAAGCCTGGAGAGAACAGATATAGAACACAACAACAACAGAAAAAAAGCAATAAAAGTTTATCAAAGGTTGCTTTCAGGTATCATAGTGTACGCGCCACATTGTGTTCTGTGCACATGCAGGCTCCAAGCTGTATATCTCATGTGTGTGGGGTGATCACAATTGCCATTTGCCAATATAATCTCAATTTAGATTTGCATTCAAAATTTAATATCCTATTAATTGGTCTTAAAATGATTAAGCAAAGGCTAAAGACTGCTTCTGTTTTTACATATCAAGTGACTATTTCTCTTGTCGTATCTCACCGTTTCTAGAAACCTGTTCCCAGCGTTCTGGGGAAGGGATTCTGATGACCTAGGTCACTAAGCTGCAAAGATAGCTATGGAACGGATTTTCTAATACTGGTTTGTTAGCCACCTGCACACACTGATTAACATGAATACTCACATTGTTAATGTGATCGTGCATTTGTACATGTTTTCACATGCATTCTGTGCCAGGAGTGGGAGACCTTGAGCTGCAGAGCAATGAAGCAGTATGACCCCCCTGAAGAGGAGAGAGCAAGGGAGAACCTTGTACCTCCAGCTGATCATGTCCAGCTCATTACGCTTAGGGATGTGCACACCCAATCCTTACTGGGCTTGGGATGGCGAAACAGCAGGCATCAGTGAAACATGCACAAACCTTACCAATAAACATACATTTCCCATTCAGAGAAAGCCACCAACAGTGTCAATTATATTCACTGTGGTCCAAAAAGACCAAAGTTGCTGGGTTCTGGTTTTCCCCTTTAATTTATCTTTCAAATACTTCTCTCTTGTTCTCTACTTCAATTGCAACTGGATCCATTTCAGCACAGGAGTCAAAAATCACCTGCTAATATCACAACCATGACAGCATCACTGACTGTGAGGTACAAGCATTGCTGACGTGGATGTAACAGCATACACAAGAGTGACATTACAGAAATGGAGATGAAAGCTTAAGAAATGAGAATAAAACACACAGTATTGTTTCCACAGCGCTTCTAGTGAACACTGTGAGACCTAAGCATTAATATGTGGTACAGACAGACTCATTTTAGAATATCTTTGATAAAAGCAAGTTATTTGCTTGTAATTAGAGGCCTGAAGTGAAGCCAGCTGAAGAGAAGCTCACCAACACCTGCATGGGCTAGGGCATTCCCATCATCTCATCATTTTTTAATGTGTGTATATATCCTGTTGTGCAGAAGTTCCTGCAAAGCTGCACAGGCAACCGTAGTAATCCAGCATAATCCCTTTTTGATGTACCAGTCATTCTCTGTACCTGAGAAAGCCAGACTAGCCAGGGAGCTGCCTTGCACATAGATATATTTGCTTTAGCTGCCAACAACATAGAGCTGACAGAAACTCCCGGTCAGTAACAGTAAGCCAGAAAATAAGCGGAAGGATGTGTTGCACTGTTCTCAGGGTAGTACAATGCAGCCATGTAATTCACCTGTCAGAGTGATGAGCAAAAAAAATTCTGTTATTCAGGCAAGCAGTCACCTGCTGAAGGGGCCTCTCAAACTCTGATCCATTCAGAAGTCAAGCCTTCTGCATTTTCCTGCTTTAGCAACAGGGAACCTCGTGGGACAGCCTTGGTGGAAAAGGCCTGATAACACTATACATGTTAAACTGTAATTAGGATAAAAGAGAAAGAATACCAGAGCTGATCTCTTCCTCTGTTCTTTGATTCCATCATTCCAGTGAGAAAATGTTCACTGTATTTTTCACTTGCCATAGAGGAAATGGTCACAAGATGCAGGTCTCGATAGCTACCGTGAGAGGCCAGACAGCAGTACGGAGTGAGCTCCCATGCCACAGCTCACCCACTGCCAGCTCTGCCAAGGTGTAACCAGGACTGCAGAAAAGCATCACCTATTACCCCTCTCAGTCCTCACACACTGAGCTGTACCGCTGGGTAAGAAACCTAGGACTGTCTCCACAACTGGCTCGTGAAATTGTGTGGAAGAGTAGTTAGCGATTGCCTCATCCAAAAATCTGACCAGAAACACACTCAAGTCTGCACTAAAATTGTAAAACTTCTACACACCAACACCCAACAGGTCCAAACTATATTTACTGAATCCCAGTTAGTATTCTGCTAGAGCAACAGAAGAAACACGTCTCTTAAAAGGGCATGAAACATCCTGAAGGTGATGAGGATGATGGCATACTGCCTTGATCAGCTTTGCATCTGGGATCATTCACAGAGAAAGCATTCCTCCTCCCTCCAATGAGGAATAAATACTTGAGGGAAGATAAAGCCAAACCATTTCAAATCATCATGTTGACGACCTTCCAGGACTGTTAAGTTCTTGCTATGTTCTGCAGTAGTAATAAACAGGAATCTCAAAAGTTTCTCCTAGGTGGCATATTCCTGCGTTACCAAAGGCAGAAGAATGCAAGCTGCCAGCTTACTAGTAAGAAGGAGCTTCCACCATGCCACTATCTGGAAGTTTGGTCTGCTCATCTGTGTTGGTATACAGTTGCCAATCACCTGATTTTGCTAGAGCACAGTCACAACCACTTACCTTTGCAGACGATTCTCAAAGCAAAAGATTGTTTGTCCAAGCGGTGCCACATTATGTAGGCATAGGCATAGAGAGGAGAAACTTTTTGCTAGGAATACTAGGATATCAAGAGGTCTCTCAGGGAAGCGTGGGAATGTTGAAATAGTTGTGACGTGGCCAACCTCGGTGTTCGGCGCTATAGCACCTCCTGCCTCTTGCCCACACATCAGACTG
>NW_010097840.1:0-45979 GCF_000699245.1 Pterocles gutturalis | reverse complement strand
TTTTGTGAAAAAGTGGAGGGGGGGGGGGGGGGAAAACCTGGTAAGCCAGAGAGGGGTTTTTTTAGTTGTTTGTCTGTGGGTTTGGCAGGTTCTTCTGAAGTACCAAATATTCATGGGAGTTAAGGCACCTCTAGACCTTCAAAAATCTGGACTGAAGTATGATTACAAAAGTAAGCAACGTGTACCAAGACAGATGCATCCAAGTGTCTAAAGCATATTCAAAAGTAGGGTTAATAATTTTAAAAATAGTATCATCTGTCCCACATCAAAGACATCCATTTCCCTGCGCTATCCCAGAGACAGTAGGTGGATAGTAAACTGAATATATACATTTGGCTGTACATATAATAGAATGTTTACCACAGCTATTTTGACCTGAAGATTTTCTGGGCATCTGTACCATTCACCTAAACTTACAGCACAAGACAGAGAATGGGAAAAAGTAAAAAACAAAACACATGCAAAAAATTAAAATCCTGCCTAGAAAGTGCACGGTGTATGATTAAAAAAAAATAAATATCTTTGCTGTGAAGGTTTGAACCAGTACATGAGACACATGGTAGTACCTCAAACCTTTGAATTTCCCCTTCTCTTTGTAAGAAACTAGCAGAGTATTAACATTTTCTTTAATACTGACCATCGACTTAACAGCACCAACAGGATACATAAGAGTCTCAAAAATGGTTAGCAGTTTTGCCACTGAGATCTTGTTAGTTTAATTGGGCCGGACAGACGGGACTCTGCAAACAGGATCTCCTACCAACTTCTACTGGATTTAGTGTTATTTCAGTTCTTATACTCTGTCAAAGCTCTTTTCCATGACTGTGATCCAAACTCCAGTGCTAGAAGCACTAAAGCCCTTAGCTCCTCCTACTGCTCTCCTAGACACAGACAAGACCACGAATAACCTCATCCTGTCAAAACAGATCCCCCAACTGTGGTGAGAGCCCAAGCCAACAGCTTTTGAAGAGAATGGAAACCTCTCTAAACATTGCAGGGATTTATACTACCCCTTGAATCCAAAAGATGTTAAGAAAGAATTAAGGAAAACTTTGGCACCCTGATTAATTAGTTACACATTAACAACATGGTGAAGAGCTGACATCACGGAGGCAATTAAAAAAGCTCATTTAGGAGCCTATAGTGCAGAATGGCAGCTGTGGGGATGACTGATAGCTGATACCCCTGTCACTTTAAGACTTTCACAGTCTGTCAACTGTTGCCTTCATATTGAGTCCAAACCCCTGCTATGCCCAGGTTAGCTGAGCCTTCAAGCATCCTCTTATTAGAAAGATTATTAATAAGCAACAGCTCCTTACTCCAAATTCTGTCTAGGCTTTCTTTGGCTCTAAACTATGCTTCCTGATCACCTTATGCAACTCCTATGAAACATCTGCAGTAATACAGCACATCCTAACCATGTCTAGTTAGGAGGAACTGTGGCCAATGCAAAAAAAAGCACTCTTTTTAAAAGAAAAACTGCTAATTATTTTTGCCTTTTAAGAACAAAATGGTATTGACTTGATCAATGAAACAGGTGAACACAAAGGCAGCCAGGCTTTTGTGCTTCAGGTATATGCAGTATTAGAATACAATACAGAAGGGCAAGAAGGAATTAACAGGCTCATTTTGGTCCACTGCATCTTTGAGAGATACTACGCCATACCTCTTCACCTGCCACCCTCCCAGATCATATCATCCTCACGATGACAGCATGAATAACACTGGAATCGGGGTGCTCATTCCCACCTCTCCGCTTGGAAACAGAGGGGAAAAACCCTTTCAGAAGCTTCCTGCAACTTTGGAAACTCCTCTGAAAAGGGTCCAGGGACTATTGCTCTTCCAGTTAATTCAGCTCAGAGTGATAACCAGCAGGAGTTCACAAGCACATCCTCAGTTATAAACTGAGATGGCTCTTTGTACAAAAGGACACCTATGGCATTCCCTCAGCTGTGGAGCTGACCCTTTAGCAGACAGTCTGTGCAGGACCACCGCTGCTCTCACTACAGAGAGGGGAACCACCGTGATTTCAGTGTACATCTGCGTGTGGCTATCATGCATTCTGGATCAGCAGAGGCAGGCAGATACAAGCTGCACGGATGAGAGCATGGTTTTGGGAAGGGTTATACCTTCTCTTCATTGCTGATGTTCCGGGTGGAAGTTCTCCAAGTGATGGAAGGGATTGGGTCCCCAGATGCCTCACAGGTCAGTGTAATCTGATCCTCCAGCTCCATCGCTGTTTTATTCTCCACGTAGGTGATTTTGGGTTTTGCTGAAAAGAAAAAGCAACCTTCACTCGGTGCTCAGAATGAAGCTCGCCTGTCAACAGCAATGTTTGACACAAGCAACATTGGGGGAAAAGGCTTTTCTACACATGCCTACAGCTGAGGCTTGTAAAAGAGTACTAGAAGAGGGTATATCCAAAGTAGAACCCATTTAACAGTGTACAAATGATCAATCCCTGGGATTATCAGATAAATCTTCCACCTCACTGTCTACTTTATCTGCCCCAAATTAGCCTTTTGACAAGCAGCTTTGTCAAGTGGCTGCAGAGGGATGGGACAGGGAGAGTGACAGTCCTTAACACTCCCAAATTCCTGTAAGATAGGAAAGCTGCTGATTCACTCCTGCAAGTTTGGGGTCATTCACACTGTGGTGTTCACCTCCCTGTCCAGGCTATAGGAAGTCCCAGTGAAGTAGTAAAGCCCTTTTAACAGCAGCTTTGGCTGGGTTAGGATTCAGCCCTATGGGCCTCGAAGATATTTCACGTAGCATGTGAATCTCACACCAGCCCCTGCACAGGGCTGAATTTCTTTTATCAGAGAGGAAGGAGAATGGAGTTGGCATCTGTTTCAGACACACACAATCTGTTTGCCTAGCACGATGGCAGAGGTGCATAGCATTACTTGGGAAAGAAGCAGCGCTGGACAAGCCCCATCAGGCATTATCTGGGCTAAGTAGGTTACTTTCAGCTTGCACTAGTGAGCTACCAATAGCCAACTGGTTTGGAAAGGGGGGACAGTAAGAGCGTGTTTACCAAAGACTTTGAGATGAATGGTGGCATCCTGCTCCCCAGCTTTGTTCTCAGCGATGCAGATGTATTCTGATTCATCACTCTTATCCACCTTCTTGATGATGAGCTCGGACCCATCGTAGTTAAAACTGTATTTCTCTTCATCATCACCCTGTTCTATTGGCTCTCCATCTCTGCAGGACACAAAGCACACTGGCCACGTTGCTATTTTTTTTTCAGACTGCTTGTTAATGCCAGAACTAAATTACTACACTGAAACCCCTCCGAGAAACTCCTTGAGAGGGACCACCAACTTTTCCTTTCTCTATGTGCTACAAAGCTTACATTTTGATCTTTTCCTAATACCTCCTCCCTTAGGGCTCTTGGCAGCTGAACCTTTTACCTCCTGACACACATCATAGCTGCGACAGAGTTAATTTTCTTCATAGTAGCTCACATGGTGCTATGTTTTGGGTCTGTGACCAGAACAGCATGGATAACACAAGGATGTTTTAGCTATTGCTGAACAGTACACACACAATGTCAAACAGTTTTCTGTTTCTCACACTGCCCTGCCAGCGAGTAGGCTGGGGGAGCGCAAGAAGTTGGGAGGGGACACAGCTGGGACAGCTGATCTGGCTAAACACCTGCCTGCCAAGGGGAAGTAGGGAATGAATCCCTGATTTTGCTTTGCCTGCATGCACAGCTTTTGCTTTATATATTAAAGCGTCTTTATCCCAACCAACAGGTTTTTGGATTTTACCCTTCTGGTTCTCTTTCCCATCCCACTCAGGGGATGTGTAGTGAGTGGCTGTGTGGTGCTTAGCTGCCTACCGGGGTTAACCCACAAGAGAAGCTAACTGCAATTCCGTTATGAGGTCATTCTTTCTCTTGTGAGAAAACACAAATTAATCTTATTCCAGTTCAAATGTTGCTTTCCCTCCAGCCTGGTTTTCCAGACCTTGGTGAAAACACCCATGCTCACACACAATCAAGACATTGCACATAGCATCTTACTTTGTCCACGTCACAGTTGGCTCAGGAAAGCCATCAGCATCACATGCTAAGGTGACAGACTGGCTGAGGTTGGCAGTGGCATTCATAGTGGTTTGCCTAGCACGCACAGAAGGAGGTACTAGAAGAGAAGGAATCCATATTCAAGTTAGAAAGGACAGAAGATGTGAGCAAGAGTGAGCCCTGGAAGGCTCACTGTCAATCTCTGCAATACACACAGATGTCACTGGTAATTCAAACCCTTATGCCATCACCCGCAGGTTTCAATCAACAGGCTTGTTGCCTGAGCTCTCCAAAGCAATCAGCACAGGGAAGGATGGGCAGAGGTGGGGAGATGCACAGAAAATCTGTACTGTGGACAAAACCACCTGTGAGTCCCAGCAAGAGCAACACCTCACTCATGAGACACTTAAGGTTTCTTTTGACATGATAGTTTCCTGTCAACATCTGGTAAACAGTCAATTTCATGGACATTTTTATTTGACACAGCAGAGAAAGGTTAGTAAGCTGATGGTAAATCATGAGTGTGAATCTAAAGTAACATTTCCATCAGCAGCCTGGAGTGCAGGTGCTACATACCCTGCCCCCATAGTAGCCTTACTCAAAGCTGCTCACCATTTACGATGACCTGAATATCTTTGAAGTTGATTTCCCCACGAGCCAAGATCCGGCCCTCACAGCGGTATGTCCCTTCATCTGTTTTCTTGATTCCCCGTATCTGCAGGTAGTTGTTGGACAGGACTATAAATCGAACTGGAAAAGACAAAAGGAATTTTCATTCAAGGACCCTCAGGAAAGCTCATTGCAGGTAACAGGTTCTTCTTCTCTCCTTGCCCTTTCCAGGTTGACACAAGGCTTAGTGTCATAAAACTTCCCTTCCCATCATTTCACGGAGATGCTGCCTTAACTGGATATGACATGGCCAAGAAAGAAACCAGATGTGGATAGCAGGCAGACTGCTCTGGTGCTTTATATCACAAGTACACACAGAGAAATAAACAGATAAATATTCAATGTAAACATGTCTGTGTGTATATCAGTATCAGACAACAAGCAATTTGCAATGTGCCCCTCTTGCACAAGCGTGGCAGATTTCAAGTCTTACCACAGTTCCCTTGTGCATGCAATAAGCAGACGTGGGAAAACCAGCTGACACGTGGATGCTCAACTAGAGTCAGGGCTCTGTCCCTCTGCCAGTAAAATGTCCCTCTGGGCATGACAGCCTGCAGCATTTTGAAAGAAAGGGAAAGGTTCTTGCAAGGAGCTTTTAGCCTCTTTTGCAGCTTTTCTGTCTGATAACATTTATCTGAAATTTTTTTCTAGCATTCCTTGGCCAAGCTTTCCAGTGTCAAAGCCTAATGGCCATTTCTGTGGGAACATTATTGTCCCGCCATTGCCAAACCACAGCACCTTGAATAACACAATTCGCATCCGAAGATGTAGTGTCAGATACAAATTGCTTCTCTCCTCTCATTTCATCTCCTCAGCCCCTTGCACGAGCCCGATTTGACCCCTGAATGGACAAGCACCAAGACACCTCTTGTGCCTTACCATCTTTTTTTAGGATAACATCCCTGCCTTTGTGCTTCCAGATGATGGTAGGAGGCAGTGAGCTGACCACATCACACACTATCACAGCATCGTCCCCTTCCTTGAATTCCTGAGGAGTGGGAGCATTCTTGAACATCAGCTTTTCTGAAAACAACAGAAGGAGAAAGTCACTGCAGCTTTCTTGCACATCTCTAGCTGAGCCCCTGACTGAAGCCTGAGGAAAGCAAAGAAACCCCAGAGGACCATGTTCTCTAGAAATCCTTATGTTCCCGAGGGAAGGATAAATGTGTGCCCGACTGGATACACCACACTGCAACCCAGGAACCCCATGTCCCAGCCCTGCCTCCCAGGCATATCAGTGGGCCAAATCAATACCCTGCCTAACTCACCAATTTGTCCACACTGCAAAGAGAAAATGTCAACTTGGAACCGCTCAACTTTGCAGCAGGAAGGGGAGGAGCTGCTATCATGGCTCTGCTGGACAACATGCTTATTATAACCCTTCTGAAGGCATGATCCTCTTTACTGAAAACTAGTCTAATCTCATAGCATGTCTGTCATCCACAAAAGCTGCTCTCGCTGCTTACTCCTCCCAGACATTCATGATGTGCTACAATCTTCTCCTTCTACCCCTTGCCCTCCTGTCTTTCAGAAAAATTGAAGTAGACATGCTGGTAATGCTCTGACAGGCCAAGGTCCTAGTTCACACTTTCCTCTCAAAACCAAGAAAGGAGAAGGCTGCATCTTCTTAACATCTCCTTTCTTCCCACCCTCCTTCTTCCCCTTTAAAAATAGCCTTTTCTAGGAAGGTAGAATGGTTGCCTCCCTAATCTTGCCTCAGATATGTGCAAGGTAGATCAGAAAATAGCCTCGGAGCCGCTCCCTTACGGAAAATTTTCACATTGACGGTGGCCTCGGAGTCTCCCTCCTCCACGCTACTGACAACACATTTATAGATGCCAGCATCGTCAATGTTGGCGTTGTAGATGGTGAGGGTGGAGGAGAAGTCATCATTTCGCACCACCGAGATGCGCTGTTGGTTCGGCGTCAGCTTCTCACCGTTAGGGGAAAACCAGGAAATGTCTTTGTATTTGGCCTCCCCTGCCACTAGGGACAATAAAAGAAAACAGAGCAAATTGAAATGAGTTCTCAAGAAATCTGCACAGAGGGAATTAAATACAACCAGTAGCACTATGCAGAAGACTGACCCAGGGAAAGGGCTGCTGGTACCTGAGAAGCAAGCAAAGAAAATTCTCTCTCACAGCACTGTGAATGGTCAGCTGCTGTCCTGCAAAAACGATATTAGGTTGGTTTTATCATCTAGAGGGGTTCCCTCATTTTAGCCCAGAATAGGCTTCTATGCATCCTGAGATCCCATGTCCCGGTCCCTCCACTATGCAGATCAGCCTGAGAAATAAAAATCTCTTCCTGCTTCAGCTTCATCACATTTTCAGTAAATACCTGTATTTGTAGGCTGGGCTGCTTTGCATACCAAAGTGGTGACATTGCCGTAGCAGCAGTTCTGGCATTGATCAGCTTAAACCTCCGCTGCATCCAGTGTAAACCAGAATTGTTACTTGAAGCTGTCAAGAATCTTGAAGCTCACATCTCTGTGTTCCTCTGTAGGGCTTTGTCATTTGGGACAAACTCCTATTATTGGAGGGGCTTTAATTGATCCTACAGTTTTCTGAATGCATCATCACAACAGTGCTTGCTCAGAGTATACTTTCGCTTTTACAGCACACATTAACAAATTACTCTGCAGGTAAGCACTCTTGGATCAGATGACTTCATTACTTGTCCCAGTCAGTAGGTTCCTGAAGAAGTGTGGTCTTCTGATGGCATTTTTCTCCCAGAGCTCACTATAGCACCTATTTGCCCTCTGTCATGCTTCAGGATGCTATCACATCAGTGCTCCAACATACCAAATCCTCCCATTAGAAACCAAGCTGGCTGCTTTCAGGAGAACCTCTAAAGAGGACACAGGGATGCCAATTTGGAAAATGACATAAAATTGTAGGAGCTGCTTTGGGGCACATGGATTGTCAGCGCTGCACCACATCGCGCAGGAGAATGGCCTGGGGCAGCTGGTGGCCTGAACAAACAGCAAATGGTGTCACAAGAAATGCCGGCTTTCGGCAGCACTAAAATCCTCAGTTGCAGAAGTAACAACTCTAAAGTCACCTAGCACTCCTATTACTGCTGTTAGCAGTTGATTAGAGAAATAATTTGGAAAAATAACAGGTTTAATTTTAAATTCAAAAGATCAAAGAGTTGTGGAATGATGCAAGGTGCCATTGTTGTGGCTGTTGCTCAAGCTTAGAGACAACACTTCAGTACCTGTGTTTTCATTTTAAAATCTGTTTGCTGGAGCTGCTTTCTGCTGCCAGCTCTCAAGGGAGAATCCCTTTACTGTTTCCAGTAAACAGCATGTGTTGCCTGCGCTACACAGTCTTAAAAACCATAAGGGCATATCAGAAAGCAAGAGATCTTGCAGCTATACCTAGCACTGGAGTTTTATGTCAGAGTTAATACATTGACCTTCCCAGCAAACCCAGGGGAGACAACTGACGCCAGAGCCATTGCTCACCTTGACATAAGAAGAACTTAGATTCTCCAACGCTGATCTCCCCCTGGCTTGGAACAATGTCCACTTGTAGAGAGGCTGGAAAAGAAATGAGCATGCAGAAGATAGTTAGAGAATAGGAGTGGTCTTCAGCAAAAAAGCTTTGGCAGTCCAAGACCCTTTACCTTCTAACCAGCACATAGTCCCAGCTTTGAGTTTAGATGTTAAGGCTTCTAAATAATCCAAGTGGTCTTGCACACACTGTGCTGCAACAACAATCAATTTCACTTCTTGCAGAACTAGAGCTTTAAATTCTCAGAGAATTTAACTCAAGAGAGATGTTGTGGCTACCCTGTTTCGTATTGGTAGCTCCCCACTACAGTAAAACCTAACAATTTTGGTATTCCTACATTGACTAGCAACCTAAAAAATATGCCATATATTTTTCTGAAGAGATCTTCATCCAATATTCATGTATTTCAGTCTCATAAACACCAGCATCCTTTCTCGTAAGATCATCTCAGCACAGAAAAGAAGCAGCTTCCAGTTGTGCATACATGGTGGCCCATCAGTGCAAGGACATTTTGAGAAGCTCCCCATGTGACTATAATGAAGTGACAGCTTTGGTGATGGGAACAGCAAGGAGGAGGCACTACAAGCATGATAAATTCATCTGTGCTGACAAGACACTGCTATGACATGGCAACACCTCACACGGGAGGCGTTAGCTGCCTGCTGGGGTGGGCTCCAGGTGACCCTGCACTCTGGCACCCCTGTCCAGTGCCCTGGCTGAAGTCAGAGAGGCAAGGTGATGTTACGCTTGCACATTCAATGAGATTGTGACTTTGTGTGACTACTTTCAGTCTCTTGTGTTTTTTTCTGGTGGTGTTTCTCTGAAGGAGCCAAGATAATGGACTGGATAGGCTGTGGGTGTGCTCCAGTCTGGAACTTGCTCTGGTTTTTGTTCTCAGTGTATTTGCAAACAATGTTAAGGCTTTCTCCTACGAACCGAGTTAACAATGGGCTGGAAGGCAGACCCCTGTTGATGAAATTTGGCACAAAAGAGCCCAGCTGTGCTTGTCCAGCAGCCTCCAGCCAGGGAAACTGAAGATAACTTCTGGAAATCAGGTATCATCTGAAAAGAAATGTTGCTCTGAAATATTCGCATCAAGCTCATCAGTACTTATCTTACACCAGGGAGAATTCAACCCTAATTGTTTCAACCAGCAGAACAAATTGCTGGCACCATAACCCGGCTAAACAGGTTCGTCGTAACAATGAACAATACCTTAAATTACACAAACAATTGCTCCCTACTTGCTAAACTTTATTGCTTAGTATATGATCAAACTAACAAAGCCAGCACTGCCATGGATTTTAATTACTACTTAATTGTTATTTTTCCTTTGCAGTTCAGGGAAATGGAGACTATTTTTTCCACTCTTCATTTAAAAGACACTGTGAGCCCATTTGTATTCCACTTCCAACTTCAAGCAATAAAGGCCTTTTTAGCATCCCATAATAACTGCATTAAAAGGCCTCTTCATCATCACACAATAACACTTTTTATAGCTCTGCCCTCCCCCATATCTTTTATCTGATTACAAAGTTCCCCAGCCCCCAAATAATGCTGAATAACTCCCCATTGATTTGAAAAAACTCTGCTAATGCAACTTCCTGTTCATCTGTAGTTAAATATAATTAGTTTTGCATTTCAACAAAAGAAATGAGCTCAAATTAAGCCACGATTTTGGTAATAGGCAGGGAGGATGCCCTCCTGCTGGGCTAAGACTAAGGATAACACCACAGGCTTTACCTGGCAGGTAAATAACATGTCACTTTAAGCAGACCAAGTGTGTTAATTGCTGGGTATTGGTTCTATATCTGTCTAAATTCACAAGGACTCAAGCAAAGCGGAGTGTGAGTGAACGGCAGTGAGCTGCAGCCACCCTTCCACCTTAGAAGCAGGAAAGCTAATGCACACACTGCTCTTGGAGATCTATCTGGGGCCATGCAAATGGAACGTCTCAGAACACTAAATACACTTAACTACAGATTTCCATTAACGTAAATTTACTATGGAGTGATATCCATCAAGGCTCCCTAGGAGAAACGTGAGTTCGCCCCCATCCCCCCCGCCCATCCTTCCTTTCCCATAAAACCATTCCTCCTTTAGCCTTCCACCACTTTGCCACTGACCCTCAAGGTTCCGATTTGAACTTCGGAACTAAATGAGGACCTAAATCCTTTTGACTTCACAGCATGAATAGTTAGCATGTTGAGCACGCTCTACATGACACATCTACCATTTCTCTGAAAGAAATGGGCAGGAAACTACAGCAGGATGCACTTGCACATGTAAGGCAGTCTGCCCCTCTCTCTGCATTTCTGGAGGGGCTCTTACCAGACCTATTTCACCTTTGTACTTGTTTTTGGAAAAGATGCAAACCCTCCAGCTTCAGGACAGCCCATCTCAAGCAAAGATGAGACACCAGCTGCAACCTGGGACCTGGCTGAGCCACTGTCAGCAGGAGTTTTCAGGGTGGGTTGGGGGCAGAGGGGAGGATGCTGATATATGAGGAAGGAGCATAAAGGACCATTCAAATCTTCATACTATCTGAGTGCAGTCTCTAAACACTCTTAGGTACAGAATATTGATTCTTTCAGTGAATAAGTTTGAGGAGAATGCCCTGTTGCTTTCACAGGAAGAACCCAACAGTCTGTGCAGTCCAGACCAGAGAGCTGTACGTGTGTAGCTGGTTAGGGGAAAGGAAAACCCAATTCTAAAACCACTGAAATAGATATGTAATGATGCTGTGTTTCCCTGTCAAGGCATACTCGGGCTTCTTTATCTGCCTCTTCACGGTGTTCTAGGGCTGAACGAATTACAAAGATAGGGATGTGGGTATATTACAGTAATGGTGCTTTCAGGAGATTAGATAAAGAGGAAACAACGATGTGTCATACTGAAAAGCAGCAAGGAGGAACATAACAAAGGAAAAAAAGGAAGGAACTACACAAAACAGAAATAAAAGAAAGAAAACAAAATATAGTAGGATTGTATCTACAGCAAGATGAGAGGAAAGGGGGAAGCAGCTATCCTGTCTCTGTGGTCACTGTGGCTGCAGCAAACTGAAACAGGTAGAGAAAAGGAAATAAAGAAAACTAGACTCATCCCTTTACACAAACACAGCAGGCAGGACTGCAAAGAAGAAGCCTGGAGCTTGCAACTGTGATACAAACCTAATTGCCATCTGTAAGGATCTGCCACTCATGCTCTTTTCACTGGAGGTTGGCCATTTCTCAATGCCCCTAGAAAGCATCACCAAGCAGATAATTTGACTGCTGCAACTGTTCAGAAGAAAACACTTTGTATACAAAGAGTACCAAAACCACATTTTAAAACACTCAAAAATAGTCTTAAAAAGAAATTAAACATATTTGAGTTACTGCTTTGAGGAGGAGATGAGGAGAAAGAAAGTCCAGAGCAATAAATAACAGCCAACACAAGTCTATTTCCCCATGTCTGAATTCTCTGATCCAAATCTGTACCTACCCTGCAACAGAATAGCTGACAAAAGCCTGACTGAAACAGTACCAGCAGGATGTCTTGGTTTATAGCCTCAGTGCAGAGGAATAAGGTGAATTTCTGAGCCGTGGAGGTCAGACTGTCCTCTCTTCTGGCATCAAGCTTGTGGAATCTGAATTATGCATCCAGTTTTTATATATCTAAAGACAGCCCTAAATATGTGCAGCTACAACTGGGTAGAGGATTCAGCATCCACTCATGTACGGATACAAACACCGAGTCTTCAGAGGAGCTCGCCCTGCCTGCTGACACCGCCTTTTGACACCTGGAAACGGAACTTACGGAAGTTACTGGAAAGAAATGCAAGCTAAAAGTGTAAGTCTAGAAGCAAATCTGCTAACAGCACAAATTTTCAGTTTTATGTCCCCACTGCTTTTCCTTTGGATTACATTCCTCTGCAACATGAAAGTGAAGCTAAGAAAAAATGCGTCGACATTTCGGCAAATAAAAACCGATATGGATATAATGAGTTTTAAAGGCAGAACCCCAGGTTCACTTCTTAAAGACTGTACCTTTAATTTCATTCATTTCTACAAACAGTTCCCCAATTAAACTCTGCAGTGCATGCTAAATTCCAGAAATAAACAAAACTGATCAGGGGAAAAAAAAAATCTGCTGGGTCTAATGCCCACAGCTCTTTGGGTAAGGGTAGGATTTGTAAAGCTTGTGAGTTCAGCAGATTATGGTGAAAGCCCTCAAGATTTAATATACAACAAAGGCTTAACAAGACAAAGACACGCCTGCTGTACATGGTCACTTTATTAAAAATACGCTGACTGCTCGGGAGTAGGAGGCAGGCAGCTGGGATTGATCTCAGCTGGTCTGCAGATCCAATTCCTCCCCTGTCACCATGGTAACCGCTCAGTAATTCTGCCTGAATCGGAGGAGGGGATTGTTGATACCTTTGGGGAATATCAGAACATAAAGATTCAGCAAGGAAGCAGCTTGCCATAGTGCCATGACACAATACAAAAACCAAGACATGACCAAAGCAGGAGAACCATCTGAAAAAAAATGTCAGGATGAAAACATCCAGTTGGAGCTCTTTCACTATTTGTTTTCCAAGCTACTTTGAGTATTCACTCAAAAGCGTCTCACTACAAACAGTGAGAATCAAATCAGTTCATAGGTCTCATGCTCTTAACTGAAACGTCATTTTGGGTGCAGCTGCCTTCCAGCACCTGGGCAAAGTGCTACAGAAACCACATAAGCAGCAGATGATGGATGATGGAATCAGAACACCGCCTTTGGAAACACTCCTAGTCAAGGGCAACTACCTACAGGAGCAATAAGACAAGGTGCATTTTACAACACTTTCCCTTTAAACACCAGATCATGCCACGGGACCCCATAATCTGCTATCACTCAATAAGGCTAACAATCGAGGCTTTTTCTTTAATTTAATTTCTTTACTACGATTTCCTTTAGAGTTCTAATTACTCGTGTAAATTAAGGAGAGCTGTAAGCTGCAGTGTTTCATTAAAAGCTTTGAGGTACAGAAGTGCCAAATTACTGACTCTACCACTGCTTTCAATGTTGATTGTAGCTGTAGTTTTAAATGAAGGGTTTGTATAACAGGCTTTGTCACCGTTTTCCCTTCTCATGCTGAGATGTCTGTGTTTTGTGCTTAATGGTAATAAAGAATTAAGCTAACTATCAGATATCACAGTCCGTGTGCTCTAATGTCTCCTTTTACCAGAGGACAGGAAAAGTAATGTTTAATGCCACCTCCTACAGATAAGCTACAGTTGAAACGCTGCTTACAATAATATTTATTAGAAAATGGTCTATCACTTCTGATTATTTAACTCTGTTCCTTCACGGTCAGCAGCCAGTTTTCCAGATAATCCAGTAGCTATTCCCCTGACATGTCACACTGGTTTTCCCCTTGGCTGGCATTCACATTAATCAATGCAGAGCGTGGCAGGCTCTTTTGTTTAATCCTGCACATTCTGAGTATTTATGCTCCTTGCCAGGCTGTTCGGGGCAGCCAGCTGACTGCCTCACTTATCTGAATCTCTCTACGAAATCCATCTGGTGGTGGAACAGACCGGGGACCCTTTGACGCTGGGAACTGTCCCCCCAGTACAAATGAGCAACACTTCTTGGTTTCTCTCTTCTGAGACAAACATCAGCTTTCTGACAACAGAAAACCCCACCTGACTAATCTGTCAATGAACAAAACTGGTTCAGAAATAATAAAATGGGAAAAATACCAAAAGGTAACATACCACTAAAAACCCTTTCGGAATCATGTTACCATTATTAATTGCTCTTTACTATAAAAAGTCCCCAGGGAACAGTGAGATGTGCAAGTGTCTGAATCTCCCAGATCCAATATCCTGCCTTTTATCTCCATCATCAAGAGGCAGTATTTGTTTTTACAGCCAGACTCCCAGTACTACATTTCCTGACCTTACCCACATCCACAGCTATACAAAAAATCACCAGCAATATTAACACGGGTCAGTCTCTACCCATCCAATTCCTGCATTCATTTCAGACCGAGAAACAGCTGAGCAGGAAGGTGCAAAATGAGCCTTCCAGAGACTATAGGGAGGAAGGGTAAAACTCACAAAGCTTTGAGAAGGATGTGCTACATAAGAACTAAACGGATACAATAAATTTGTCAGAAGCGATCAATAATCCCCATTACCAATCTGCTCTGAAAGCCACAAGAGTGGTTAGTGTGTCCAGGCAGCTAACTGAGCCCTCCCTGCAATAAAGCCAGGACTTAATCCCTGCAGTTTCTACTCCTCACCCAGAAACTATGTCATAACATCTACATGCTTCCATGGATGTTTCCAGGGATGTACAAAGAGAGAAGTGACCCATCTCATGGAGGGAGTTGCAAGGCTGGGTAAATATATGGAAGCAATTACTCTGAAATGATGTGAGATAACTAAAATGAGCATCTTTGTGCAGGAGGTATTATTTCACCATCTAGCACTAGCTTCATTATTTCCTCTTACATTCCTATACAGATTGACAGAGTCCTGCACTTCCATCTCCTCATTCCTCTTTCAGGGTAGCAACAAGAGCTAAGTATGGCCCCTGCCATGCGAACTTAACCAGGATGCCCGTGAGTTCTCATGGCCACTGCTTTGGAACCCTGAAGGGTGCAAGGCAGACCTCAGTAATGCCAGCTGCACAGGACACAGGCAGATGACATCCATTCTATTTCAGCTTCCACAAAAACCATGAATGTGCACCTGCCTAAACCAATCCCACCACTGAGGAAAAACACCACCACCACACAAACAAATGAAAACCCCCCAAAAAAAAAAAAAAAACAAACCAAAAAAACCCAAACAACCAGAAAATCATACAAACAACAAACCTGGATCTGACAAATACAACCCTGAGCGCAGATGGACACGCATTTCTTGTTGTGCGTTTATCACTATTCCATTAAGCAGCCCAGCCCACCTTTTCCCTGAGAAAACTTGTCCATAAAAGAACTGCCCTATCGAGGCAGAGCAGTGATTCACCCAGCAGAGCATCTGATAGGAGACAAGTCAAATAACTGCATTAGATGAAAGTACAAAATCTCAGTGTTCTGCAGTCACTCACACATATTGGGGCTTCACAGTTTACTAACCAGCCAAAAAAATACTGTAAGAATAGCTGAGAACAAACAGAATCTTTGGAGAAGGTTGTGAAAACTGGTTAACTATAGCTTGCACGTTGCACCCCTAAGTAGTGCAGCACAATAATAAGGCTCAGCTCACAGGGCTACAACCAAATAGTTGGTTGTTTTTAAACACTGAAAGCAATTAATCTGAACCAAGAGCAAAGGGGAGTGCAGTACAGTCCATGTCTTTTATTGTTCTGATGAGAAGTATTATCATGATTATGAATTTGCAGGTCTAAGGAGCAATGACTGACATTTCTGCAAAGAATCTGTTTTACTCAGTTCTCTACTATCTGTAAGGTTACCTGGACAGTTAGTGCAGCAGCTCCCACTGAGAATCACTGAACAAGAGTCTCTCCACTGCACCCACACTATACGGCAGTAAGGACAAAACTGTCTCCTCGGAAAAGTCTTCAGAAACATACAGCACATAAAATGCATTTCACTGTGAGTACCAGAAATTTTATCAGAAAGCAAATAAACCATTTAAACATTTTCCTTACAAGGAGAAATTACAGGGAAAAAAAAATTAAAAAAAATCTACTTAGTTTATTTGTTTGAATGAACAGTAAAAGGTAAATGCAATTACTTGTTTTTCATTTCAGAACAAACAAAATCTCTATCAGTAGTATATAACCACATGTACTAAAGCCACTGCGCGATGAAAACTCCGCGTCACTGACTTCTCTTTCAGCACTGCTACGGAACAGAAGCGCTGTGTGTCACACAGCACCATCCTGCATCAGCCACGAGAGGGAGGATGTAGCCTAGGGCACGGCAGAGGCTGCTGTGTGACCGCTGCCACAGACAGGACACAGACCTGAAGGCATCATAAAGCTGGGGGAAACTGTGGGGCAAGGTAAGGCCAGAAAGGAGCTGCAAAGCACAAAGAGCAGATCTAGGCTGTAAAAGAAAATCTTGACAGGATGAGAAATGCCCCAGAAGTTCTTTAGTGGCAACAAATGTGGAGAACGGAACATTCCTCATGGCAAGTCCCCAAGTCCCCATTCATTCTGAGACAGTACTGGGGGAAAAAAAAAAAAAGGATCAACCGCAATCCACCCCAAAACGTGTGCTGGAGGTGACAGGTTCCTTCAACAAAGCTCTTAAGCTATAATAAATGTCTCTCAACCCTCATATCTACTGTTGCAGCTCTGTGATGCACTCTTTAGGGCTTGCAAGTAACACTAATTAAATGTGCCCGGACCTTTCTGTTTTAAAATTATTCTCTGGCGTTACAATTAGTGTCCTGTTGCAAGCTGCACAAACCCTAGTGAAACAAAAAGAGCAATAGGAAGATTTGCCTGCAGAACATGAAATGCAACGTGTTCCCAATCAATAGATCAGAATTCAACTAATCTGGTTTAGCACTACAACTTCGCTATTTTGTATTCCATATGAAGTATTTTTGTTTTATGCCAGCCCTAAATAATAGGTTTTCAGAAGCTTGGCAGAAAACTATTGCAAAAACATCAGTGCCACTAATGCATATCAAGAAAAAAAATTCCCACGGAAAGGAAAACCTGCATTCAGACATTGTCCCCTCATCCCCTGCCCACCAAGCACATGAAATAATCCTTTCTCACTGCCCATGAAAACTAGGACTCATGCCAATTTCCCAGATTACACCTAGAGAGATTATATATAGGTGCTTTTTTTTTTTTTTTCTCCTAAAGCCACAGATTTCAAGGTCAGAAAGGACCACTATGCTTATCTCCTCCTTTGAAGGATCTAAGAAAGAGGAAAGGCAAAATCTGCCAAAAAATAAGCCCAAAGTGGCTTAGTTCAGCCACAACATCATTAATCGTGGCTAGTCTGGATCTAATGTGCAAAGGGACAGTAATTTCGTTCCTAGGCTGCCATCAGCAATTACCTGCGTACTTCTGAGCCAAAAGGGGGGGAAAAAAAAAACAAACAACAAATCCAAAGCTGCACATCCTCTTGATTATTAGAATGAGCAAACACTTCATCTCAGATGGGAACACTTAGTTCCTTCAGACCCTGAGACACCCAAGTAACATGTCATAAATCACTCTGACAATAGCAGCCTTGCTTCCATTTCATTCCGCACACAGAAGCCACCTGCTCACAGATGATGCCATTTGGATACTGCACGACAGAAAAAGAAACCTTCCCTCTTTCCATGAACTTAAGCCTAACTTTCCTTACAAACCAGCCATCCACAACAAACGCACGCTGCAGTTGGACTGACTTCTTGTCTGTATCACAAAGGGATCTCGGACACGATTATCCCATCACATTTCCAAGTCCTTGCCAACTAGAATCAGAGTTGATATGACACAGATTATAAGTGAAGACAGTAAAGCATTTCCTTAAATATGTACACGGTGCAAAGCTGTACGGTCCTTAAAGCGTACACAGTTATTACTTGGGTGGACTCCTGGGTTTTGTTCAATGTTACTGCCATACAACCAGCAGCAGCTGCTTCCACCTCTGTGCATCAGGGTTTCATCCCATGACACCTGTAGATTTCAATCTGGCACAAAGGCTGGACTGCTCCTTCTGCTGAAAGGACATTGGGGCTACTTCTCAAGTACTCTCTGCTCCCAAAGTGATGCGTTTCACTAGTTATGCTCCTAACAAAATCCTAGATCACAAGTTCACCGGTGATGAAATGAGCAGGAGCCTACTTGTTTTCCAAAATGGCAATCTGACAATGTAACCCATGTCTCATTTGGACCGCCTGCCCCGTGGGGAAAGGTACAGGGCTAGAACGCCTTTCTGCACTCTCCAACAAAGACACATGAATAGTCTCTTAAACCCCCAGGCTGTTTCCACCCATTCCTTTCCTAATTCTCTTTTCAGTTCTCAATCCATTCTAACCCTGCCCTCTTTTGCTCCAACAGAATGTAAGTTCTCCAAAAGCATCACCTGTTATTTTTACCATATGTTCACGTACTAAGATCCTCATCTTTTCATGGCATGCATTTCTAAGCAAAAAAATCAAAGCTCAGAATGGTAACAGACTTGAAAGCATCCATCTCCTGGGAGTCCAAGTATAAACACAAACCATCCATTACAAACACATCAAGGCGTTATCACTGCAGTCAAGGACAAGCATACTTTCCACTATAATTCAGATATGAGTTTGACTCAGTGAGACAACAGAAGGTTAATAGCCACGGAAGGGCAAAGAAGGCCCTTGCGTTCCCATTTTCCACTCTCTCAAGATGCCTTCACGTGGAAGGAAGAACTGATATCAAAGCTAATTCAATATAATGGAAAAGTAATATTAATTTGCTGCAACTGAAAGCAACAGGTTTAAGATGCCCAAATCCATCAGAATGCCTTAAAAATTTGAATATAAGATATCAGGGTCCACAAACTTTCCAGCTCAACTGCCTCTCATCCCACCTGTGACTGGTTCCACTACAATTAAACACAATTACAGATTTTGTGTTACAAAACTAGAAAAATTGAAAAAATAAGTTGTAGCTGGTATACTGCTGCCTCCAGTGGGTGACTGTTATATGAAAGCAAGGCAAACAAGAGTTGCAAATTCTTCCTAAAATAATCTCATTATCTTATGCCTTAAATTATGCCACTTCATTTTTTAACTTCTGTAGGGCTGAAAAATGTTCCATTAAAACTCTCACCTGATCTGCTTGGGCCTAACATATCACCAGGCATTTCAAGAAGTTCAGCAGCAGACAACTAACCTATATTTCATATATAGAAACAGGATTGAACGTGTGCTGGAGGGTACTGCACTCAATGTTGTGCGACCCGTTGCTGCTTGGTTTCCCAGGACTGCAGCTATGTAATGCACTTTCCTATAGCTCATTTTTTCAGACAGCATTCAGGGTATAAATCACAGCCCATATTCTTAGGATAATGTAATGCACTTTCCTATAGCTCATTTTTCAGATAGCATTCAGGGTATAAATAACAACCCATATTCTTAGGATAAAAAAGAAAAGGAGAGGAAAAAGTGCAGCATCTCTCATCCCTCCTTAAATGCTCACTTCTCATTATGAAGATACAAAAAGGCAGGGAGGGGAAACTGGCAGCAGACAACTGCTGGGACTCCCCTCCCAGTCTGCACTACACAACTGCTCCTGCCTGCCACTTCTGCATTTTTTCCCCCCCCCTACATGTTTTATTAAAAACAGATGGGGCCCCTGGCTAGTATTTTATCAAGTCCCCCTACACAGCTGCACAACCCTGAAATTGCAGAAATAGCAATCTCCTGAATAAATTTCTCCTGCCACTAACAACTGCTTTCTTTGCTGTAATGAAGGCCATAGTGGGTCTGGAAAGCTTTCTTCCAATGTCAAGAGCCATGGATGGGTTTATTTTGAGCCACAATATATTTCTGTATTCTGCAATGAAATTCTGTGAATGTGTGCCAGATGACTCTCCCCCTCCCCAGGAGTCACAGAGAAAAGCAACTAGTCCAGTCTGCAAGAAGCATGAAGACAATGCAGACCAGAGAAGTAAAATAATAAACATTTCTTATGCCAGAGTAATTTGATGGGAAAGAAAAACACGTCCAATAATCCTACATTGCTTCTGTTCTGCTTGGGTTCATCCAACAAGAAGCCTGCACCCAAACCAGAAGTTTCCAGAGCAGGAGGTAAAGCTGCAGTGATTTTCACCAACAGCAATGGGCACTTAAAACTCATCAGCAGGTACTCTTTGCATAGTGGCCTTATCTTGGACTTGGTGACCCCAATAATGCCAGAGCAAATTTTTGTCAAAAATGGAAACAGATCTACATTTGCAATAGCAGGGGAAAAAAAAGAGGGGGAGAAAAACCCAAACAGGTGGAACTGCAGCACGACATTAACTGCTGTATCTACCTATTAATTTATTGCTATGATCATAACGTTCACTCTCTAAGTACTTCTTTGTACCACCCCACAAACCAACAAAATTACTTCTAATTTCTTGATAGGAAAACTATCCCAGTTCTTCCAAACAAATAAAACTTGGTCACTAACTGACCATTACCAGGAGATATTTTTGGTTTTGAAGCCTTCTTTCCTCTACCCATAGGGAAAGCATTCAAAAATCTGCCCTAAGGTATGACACATGGCCCTTCCTCCTTCAGCTTAGGACCAGCAGATGTGATACTAATGCAGATTCCTTGGTCCTTCGAAAATCAGACTGCACATTTCAGACTGCCTTGCTCTGCTTCAATGAAATTCACTGTGGCTCCTCAGTAGGTGAGGCAACACCCAGGGAAGTTACTGGCAAGTGAAAACTTTCCAGAAGCCTGCTCATCTATGTGGAACATAACTTGGAAAGGAAAATTTTAACACCAAGTTCAAGGTGTGGACACACCACCTTCTGAATATGAGGAAGGTTTCAGTGTGACGGAAACCTAAAGTCTAAATATTAGATAAATAAATCTGTCACCTTCCCAGTTCTGTCCTTCAGTGACTCTTCTCTATACCACCCAATAAAACTAGGAAACTGATGACAGTTCCTTATTCAAAAATGTGTTTCCATGAATGCAGGAACAACTATCTAAATGTTTTACCTTTCATGTTTAATAGTTCGCTCATGTCAACAGGTACAAAACGCTTGTCAGGAAGGAACCTCAAAGGAAGAGCTCAGCAAATTTCTGTAGAACAGCTTGTTCAAGCTTTCAGCATGCAGCAAACCTTTTTTAGCCGATAGCTCTTTGCTGTCCTGGGTACTAACAAGACGCTAGGAACCAAACCTGATTCTCACCTCAGATTTGCAGACTGCCAGCTCTCAACTGCATGGAACCTCAGTTTGAATGCACAGGTTCTCTCCTCCCAGCCTCTGCTCATTTACGACGACTTACTCAGCATCAGGGTTGCAAGCCTCCCTACAGATGACCCACACTGAAAAACACCCTGAAGAACGAATGACCTGAAATAGTAACAGATGTAGTTGGCTTTTCTGACATCACAGATCAGCCAGGGGGCACAGGCAGGAGCAGAGAGTGATTTTCCAACAATGGCTGTAGTGCTTGATACACTTATCTAACACCCCTAGGGACAGCTGCTAGCTCAGATTTCCATACAGACATCTCTAACAGCACACTCAAGTGAGAGCTCGAAGGAGGAGTCAGATAATACCTGATCTACATTTGCATGTCAGTAGGCTTTGTCCGGCAGCCCAGCCAGCTGGTGTCTAGGGTAGACATGCTCAGCCAGGGGCACAGCAAGGCTCTAACAGCAGGATGTCCAATGCCAGCAGGGTCCCTGTTTCCCTGATAAACCAACAGATTTTTATCCCAAGAACAAAACCATACTTGCCTATCTTTGTGTGTAGTATGTTTTCCACGTACACAAATTACTAAGCAAAACCCCTGGAGCCTGCTCACGCTGTCTCCCCTTGCCCCAGTGCTATTTCAGATATAAAATAAGGCTTTGCTGGAGCCCCTGGAAATTACTACATCACATGGCAGAAATCAGTAATGTGTAGCAGTCAATGCAATTATGTACTGGAAGTTAACAGACTGTGCAAACTATACATGTGCTATGAAACCTGGGCTGCCTTATTTTCTCTGCAGATCCTTCCCCTACGATCTAGAAGTGCTGGGAGGCAATATTTTTGAAATATTCCCAGAATCATTTCTTTTTTCTTTTCTCTAAGGTGTGATCTATGCTCTTTCATCTCTATGGAGAAAAGGTAGCACATGGAAATCTGTTAACTACCCAATGTTCAAAACGATTCCCCACCTTGAAGAAACAAACCAGCTCATGTGAACAAGTGAGTGAAGAGAGTGGAGGGAATACTAAAAAGAAACCAACACCATTTAGGAGCTTACAACAGGAAATATGACAAATAATAGGAAAAATAATAAGAAATAGGAAAAATAATGAAACAAAACCTTCACAGAATCTTCTTAAGGATAATGCTAACTAGCATTCTTAATATTATAACATCAAATTATTTATTTACCTGTGTGTGCGACAAGTGTTAATGCAAACACAGAAATAATGAACCGATTTGTTTCCAGCGCCCTTCCCTTCCCAGTGCACAACAAAGGCAGTAAAACAACCCATGCTTCATGTAAACATGTGTTAAGCCAGAAACTCAGGTAACTGAATGATTTGCCCTATGAAGAAAAGCATGAAAAAGAAAAGAGGTCTCACTGGGATGTTAATGAATGCAGCATCATTAACACTAAATTACTGGCTGCAGCACTGAACCAAGCCAAGCAACTAACGGCTGCATCAAACAACCAGGTCAACCATTCCACTGCTCCAATTATTAAACTGGGAATTTTTGTTGTTATAGCATGGCATTAAAAGGAATTTACTGTCGCTTTTATGTTGTACATTCACTCTTGGAGTGCTACAGTTATTCAAACTATTTGGCATGCTGAGTTTACAGCCACAAAGGATGTTTTGTTTCGGGTAAAAGACAAGACAGACAAGGACAGATAAAAATAAGAAAAAGAGACAGAAGATGACAAAGCAATACAATGGTAAAGTCACATTGAAAGGAGCATCACACTGAAGATTTGGGTGGAAAAAACTTCTTAAAACAACAGCAAGCACCATAGACTACTAAGCAAAATAATTACATTGCCAAGGGTAATTCCATTACATTTCACTACATTTATACTGTATGCCAAGCATAATAAATTGGAACAAGCCAGAAAGACATTTTCAGTCAGACCCTCCGTGTTGTCTCTGTGCTGCACTACCACACCATGTTTCACAGCAGCATCCTGCAAAACCCCCTGCATTTGCACCTTTTACTTTGAAGCTAATCTAGCTAAAGGCTGGATAAAAGGTCAGAAAAATAATGTAACGCTCAAGGTTGGTAGCTGGATCCACTATAAACCTGATCGTGATTAAAGGAAGGAAAAGGAATCAACTGCTTCTTCCCCACTCCAGTTTTGGGCTTTTTTTCAGGCAGCATTTTTATTATGCAAGTTGCTTTACTAAGATGGATTTGTACACTTTTTGCAATAAAACAGCTCCCATGAGAGGCACCTATGCAATTTCTTACAAGCAGACCAATCAGTAAAGACAGTCACAAATTAAACAAAGTCTAACTGGAATCCTCTATTGCATTCCCTCCAGAGACTGGTATCCAGCCCAGCCTTCTTCCACCACACATCATCACCACCTGGTAGAGACAAGGCAGATCCCACAGAAGGAAAAAGGAAAAAAGAAGCAGGGAAAAAAAAAAGGTAGCAAGGAAACTCCAAAATAGTAAGTGAGAGCCAGAGATCGTAGCTGGGAGTAGTCCCCAAGTTGTATCCTTCTGTCACCACCAATGCTTAGGAAACCCTCCTGGCTACCTGTGTTGACATGTTTTCAGCAGCGCTCACCATCACCAGGGATGCTGTTCATGCCAGTGTAGTAGTTTATGACGACCATCACATGCCTCCTAAGGGAGTTTATGAGGGAGATCCTAATTCAGTCCAACTTGTGCTTTGGTCTTGAAATATTTCCAAGAGGGAAACCTCAGGGGGACAGGGAAGGCTGTCCTAGTCCTAACTCTCCTCACAATAAGATGTAATACCATGTTTCAAGCCTCTAATGCTGACTAGTCCTTTCTACTCCATGAGCTCCACCATCACTTGAGATAAGAAAACCTAAAATAAATCTATGTTACAGCCAATTAAAAACAAAGAAGAAAAAAAAATCTGTCCCCCTCCTTCACCCAATGAAAAGCAAAAGACTTCAACACCTAGGGGAAAGAAAACCAACCAGGCAAACCGAAACTACCTACTCCTTTAATTCCACCCAGTCACTCCACTGACTACGGCCGTGAGCTGTGTGGCACCAGCCCATCCCTCACACATACAACAGTAGGTTAGGATAACTAAAGCACTCAGAGGAGGCACGAAAACCAAAACAAAAACATAACAAAAACGAGCTAGCTGTAAATGAGAGTACTCAGGCTCTTAGGTCACCGCAGTAAATCACAGCCCTTAATTTCATGCGAAAGAAGGGAATGTTAGACTACCATAGGACCCTCAAAGACTCCTTTGTTAGCGTGGAGGCTTGTGCATAAATACATTTCAGAAGCCTAGAGAAAGGAGGTTTAGAGAGGAAAATGCCTCTGGATTTTTTTTTTTTTTTTGCCTCATTTTATCACCTTTCGATGAGTGAAGAAGCCAAAAATCAAGCAGAGGTAGAACTGACAATTAAGCACACACAGAGTAACTATTTGCATTATTTCAGTAGCAGAGTTCCTCCAAAGAGCCCTGTTACACTTTTGAAGTCACAAGAACATCGGAGAAAAGAGCACAAACGAGAAGTAATTCTGTCTTTATTAATACTGCAGATCATATGCTCACCAGTGATATGGATCAATGCAGCTAAACCCCCCTGCCATGCTATTACACCAGATAAAACTCTTAATTAGCCAAAGACAACGGTTGCATACTGCACTTGTGTAGTATCTTTGGTTGCTGGTTACCGCCTCCTCCACCCCGCCCATCTCAGAACAGATATTTTACAGAGGTTTTTTTATAGCACTACAGATCTTGTCTTGCATACAAACTGTTACTCTTAGTAAGGCTATGTCAGAAATTTCCATTTCTGCGGTAAATTGGGAAATGACTTATCTCTTGACACTTGATCGTGAGCTTCCCATTACTTAACTGAGAATGTCCTGAAAGGTCATACATGGCCAAAAGCTACGCCAAGCAGCGCAGCTGGAATTTCCCCAAGAGCAGTGCTGTATTCTCCATGGAACTGCAACCATTGAAATAGTCTTGAAAAAAAACTTTGAGACCAAAACAGTCAAAGACCCGGGGCATTAGAATGGAGCTGAAAGAAATTATTTAAAACCTTCCAGCAGAATGCCACATGAGAAATAAGTGGATAGACCATTAAAATAAATGGTGTACATTTACAGCCAATTAATGCAAGCGGTTGAGAGGGGAAAACAATCTTCCGCACAATGATTATACTGCATGCAGAACTGATATGTGCTTTACTTCCATCAAGAATTCTGACAAATTCCGAAGTGGATTTCACATCTGACACATTTTTTTCTCTCCTCTTCCCTAAAAATGAATATTTGTGTGGGAATGGGAACGTTTCTAATAGGAAATGAATTACCATGTTCTCTGACACAACATGCTGGGGTCTATAATTAAAGACCTTTCAAATGGATGCAGCAGTTTTCTAAAACTGAATCCCACACTAATTATACCCTCCCAAGATGACCCTGCATTGTTATGCGTTATAAATGGAACAGTTATCAGCACATGATGTTACTGGCGGCTGAACTTGTATTTCATAGGCACATCCTCTGTGCTTCTTCCCAAACGAAAAGGGAGCATGCTCAGGTGGTAGTCACCAGTCAAATATTTTGTCATACGCTTAGATTGTTTGTTAGCAGACATGTCAGACTGCAAGTCAGACAATGAGGATGTTCTCAGCTACCCTTCAGCCTTTATCAGATATCCTGCTAAATGCTTCTGTTAGCTCTTTGATAAAGCAATACTTTCCCAACTGTGAACTGTTTGCCTAAGAGAAACCTCTAGCCCTTAAGCTCCCATAACTGCCTGCTGCTTCAGGAATGAATTCCCCTGTCAAGCCCTAAGACCCATACCATAAAGCTAAACAAATGTTTGCTCCATTAGAAGTGCAGCATCTGCAGCTGACAAGTAGCATCCTTTCACCCTCTTTCATACAATTGCTCTAAATGAATGCTTTCTTTACTTGGTCAAAAGCAATACTCATATGCAACACAGAGAGAATATATTACCAATATTGCACTTATTTGCTTAAAAACAAGCATTTAATCAGGTGCCCAAAGTTAAGAGGGCTTCTAGTCACTTGATACTTACTTACTAACCCACACCATCAGACAGCAAGTTTAAATCAATATGTTGTTAGGGTACAGTACAGGGTTGATAAAAAAAGAGAAGCAAACTAATTGGTGGTTGTCCTTTCAGTCTACATTTCTTTTTTCCTTTTGTCACTTATCATACCCTAATGCGACACAGAGTTCGTATCAATAGCAAGTAATTGACAGATTGCATAGAGTGCCATCTCCACCTAAACAATGACAGAGCAGAGCCCTTATTCTGAAAGGGGACATAAATACCTGCTGCTGCTATTACTGAAATTCATTCCTACATGTAGCCAATGAAACACGACAACTAAGTGGCCTCACATCTCCAAATGTGGAACAAAGAATTGTACACTTCCTTACTGAAAGTAAAAAAACATGCCATGATGTCCCTTTCAGTCCCAAGGCTGCCTCCATATTCATCATTCTTCCCCCGTTTATGATCCGCTATGTCAAAGTTAATCAAAGCTAGAGCATAAGACATAGTAAACAGTGAGTCATGATGTGCTGAATTATCAACAACTTGATTTCATAATAATGACTAGATTTTCATGGTCAAATTAGCCTTTGAAGACGTTAACTTAGAACAAAGAATCACGATGCTTAATTTTGAAATACCCACACACATTAGATGTATTTATTATAAACACCTCTCAGTTTACGGGACACTATGCAACCGACTACAGCCCCTAACTGAGGTTACAAAGAACGTTAATGGTTTTTCCTTCGTATAGACAGATGAAGACTGCGTTGTACTATAACATAGTTCAACATGCACAGAGTAATTTTCTGCCTGAACTACGAAGTAACAGTCTGCTGTCCTCCTAATAAGTCACTGCAAACTTGTGGAACCCATAACTGGTCAAATTCTCACCAGAAGCAAATTCAGTGCCATGAAGTCACGGACCTATGCACTGCATGTGAACAAGCACAATAAACCCCTAGAAAGAACAGGAACTAAAACCCAAGCATTAACTTACTGTAAAGGTGGGGATTTGGCAGAAATAGAAGAGAATATGAAATGAAAGGCTGGGCTACTTAAACAATAAAATCAGCATTATCAATGAGCAGTCAGAACCAATCTGCAGAACAGATTCTTGCTGTACAGACCCATCGTGCTTGGCTCTAACACAGTGGACAAACCATTAAACACATCTGTGTCCCAAAACTAATAAACACCTACCCTCAATCACACAAAAACAAGGAAGAAATCTATGTGTTAATGGCAGCCAGCTTTTGTAAACAGAACTAGAACTGGCATAGTTCCAGATCCAAAATTGTGCTTTCAGTAAGGAGCAAAATTGGAACTCAGCTGTTGAGGATGCTGATGAGAGATCTGGAACAAGTTTGTTATAGTGGAATTAAAACAATGCTGATTTATTTTACAGAAAATGCAAAAACCCTGTCCCTTGTAAACAGAGGGATGAATGGATAACTAGATAGGCAGTTAGCAAAAAAAAAAAAAAAAAAAAAAAAAAAAAAAAAAAAGGACGTACAGCAGGGAACACTCAGTCAGACGTCCACAGGGAATGGATTAGACATGGCTTAAATGGTCTAATCCACTTTACTTTCAACAGGTCCCATATAAACAAGGCTAGAATGCACATTAAATAAAAGCCCCATGAAATTTTAGTGAAAAGCAATATGCAGTTAGAGAAACTAATCTTCTAAATGGAGTAATTTCACAAGTGGCAAATTTCACAAAGCCAGAGACAGTGACACAGAAGTCATGAAATAACCTCATCTAATCAATGTGAGCAGGGATGGCAATTTCTATACAAGCAAGCACTCAGACAAGCAGTGATATTGCACTGAATTTTTAAGATTCACATTACTAGTTGTCTCTAAGTGCAAAAGAACAAGACATGTTGGGAAGACCTGTACTGCCCACCGTAAGAGGAAATTGTGTTGAGTAGGAACACAGTTGCAAAAGAAACAAAAGGTGACCGAGAGATCAGACACACAGTCACGCCAGCACAGGCTCCAATGCAAATCAGAATTACATCACACCTCCTCTAAGCTGTGATCTATTTTGCCAAATTCTATCAAATGACAGAAATGTGTCTTTAACTACGTCAGCTACCTGGTAAGATCCGACTCAATAATACAAATCTGAAAGTGAAAAGAAAAGCGACCAATTGCCCCTTTACTCTGCCTGCATTCTCCAATGAACATAACTAGTCCGTAGGAAGGTCGTCATTTAAGTGACTGCCATATGTTAAAGACAGATTTCTTTGGGGTTATTTGATTCTTAAGAGCAGCAGAATCTGTCTTTAAAACAATAGACAGTGAAGATAAACACCTGTTAAAAATGCAGAAAGTTGAAACATCTCTTTCCTAAATGCAGGAGCTCTGCCTGGGGATTCCCCTACCCCACCCTGTGTATAAACAGCACCCCATGGATGGTTAAAACATCACTTCCAGTACTTTTCCTTTAACATGTTCTACTTATCTATACTGAACTGTAGCATTTTACATTTTAAGAACAGATGTTGAATCTGACCAGCCTCCTCAGATAACAATATCTGAAGACAGCGTGAGGATTCTTCCTAGGGTAAGACAGTGCAGAACTGTATTACTGAAACTGGGAAGCTGGTCTGAACCCTGTCACAACTACTGAACATCTTTGCGTTTCTCCTATGATTCTTTAGCTTGACTTCTTATTTTTATATATCCTTTAAGTTAGTGACAAGTTCAATAGGGCACTGGTCTTGCCAGGGTATTGGAGATTACTGTCATACAAATAATTGTAATGATTAACAAAAACAGGAGACATACCAGAGTGACACAAAGAAACCTGTGTCCCTCAGCTTTCAAGTACATCTCCATACACTGCCATTTCCTTGATTATGGAAATGAACCCACAAAAATGAAATCTTGCTGCACTTCTGACAGGTCCTCAAGAAAAATAAAATTTACTTGCATCAAAGCCACTAGGCATTTATAAAAATAGAGAAGCAGCTATTCAAAGGGCTGTGTGCCAGCACTGATTCTCTTGAAAAAAAACTTGAAAAATGAATGTGTCATGAAATCGGTACTGTTTATCAATTCAGCAAACGGAAAAAACAAAGAAACCAGAAAAATAGTATAATTTTTCCCCCTCTAATGTGCAATATAATTGCAGTAAATCATATGTTTCATTCCTCAGTTATGTGGCATAAGAACAAATAACAATGAAATACTAAGAAAAAAATGGGCTGCAAATAAATGATGTGAGAAGGAAAAATGCTGTACGTAAGCAATATTACACGGGCATTTGCTTTCACTTGCTGATAAAATTTTATTCTGTCAGATCCTACAAATAATCTGTATCTAGACTCCCAAGCAGATTCTCTAACATCTGCAAAACTAGCTTGCTACCTGTTGCAACCAACATACCTTCCACAAGCTCGCGTAGGTTCCTACCAGAAGCATCATTTCTAGCCGGGCTTAGAGCTGTTAAAACCTAAAACAGCTTTGGATTGCTTTTAGAGCTTTTTTTTTTGTATTCTTTACCTTTAACAGTAAACAATACCATATAGTTATGATTGTTTTCCAATGAGTGCTATTAAAAAAAAAAATCATCATTTCAGAAAGCAGATTTTTCCCAGAAAAGCCATAATAGTACAGTTAAGCCAGGTATACATTAAGGCAGCTATCAGGGAGGACTGTCATACTAATCAAATCGAGAGAGGAAAGTACATTTTGTTTTCACTATCTCAATAAAAACACAATTAGCAAAAGACGGATAACTTCCAACAGCTGTGCACATGCTGCAAAATCTTCAGTTTCCTTCCTTATAACTCTAACTACATCGCTTTCTTTTATGCCTTAAAGACCAGTCAATGTAACTTCACTGGTTGCTACAGCCAACTATATCTTCCCAAAGGTTTGTTGGAACCTTGAACAACTTCAAATCATTCAATATTCAGCAAAGGTACCTCTGTTTGCTGAAGGAATATTAAAAGTCTCATCAGCTTGAAGACAAAACATATGCATCTGAATGATCTCAACAGTGCCTAACAAAGATTTATTTTGCCAACAATACAAGACTCCCATTCACCAGCAAAGGGAGCTCACAAGCAAAACTGTTCTTAAGGGTTGCAATAGCAGGTTTGCGTGAGTTCCTGGGGACAGACTGCTTCCCAGGCTTCTTTAAAGGCAAGAAAACCAACCTGATGTTATGCTTCTTTCACGTCCATAAAGACTGCAATAGGACACAGTGTTCCAAAGGCACTGTCCTCTTACCACTTCTGGGAGCTATGCTCCTTTCAAAGATACCAAAAAAAAAAAAAACAAAACAATCTGTACTTCCTAAAGACCGAGACACTGAGATAATGGCAGGTCTTAGTGACAATATCATCCACGTGGGGAACTACCTTCAATATTTATCCCTATGACACGCTGAACTAACGATACTATACTCACTATAAAAGAAAGAAAATGCCTTTTGCATGATGCTGAATTAAGCAAGAGCAAAGAAATCAACTTGAAACTCAAGTGGCACGGTAAGAGGGATGTTTTAAATACAATGCAACCCCTGTAAGTATTATTCCATAGAGACACACAGGGCACTATCTATAGCAAAAATAAATCCGAAAACCAAACACTTGAATTATCCCACTGAGAACAGACATGCTCTGTTCCTTAAACAGAATCCTTTCTCCTTTCAAAGCTCAATGGTTATTTTGTTTCTGTAGCCATCATTTTACAACACACTTTTACACATTGCTCTCTGGTAAAATTCAGACATCAAAGCAAGGTTGTGCAGACTCCCCCACACCTTGCAACTCAGTAACTCCTTCCAGGATTGAACTGTCCCCCCCCAGCTCACTGCCTTGAGACCTCGTACAACAGCCAGCCACAGAACAAAGAAAATAGCGCTTCCAGCAATATCAGCTTGCATGACTGTCTAATCACTCGGGAATGTGCCTTTCAGCAGAGAAAACTGGGTTAAATCAGCTGTTCCTCCAATTGTAAGAATCTAAGGCTCTGTATGGTCACAAAAAACCTCTGCAGTCTTCTTGGAAACCAGCTGTAAAATCAAAATGCTGCAGCGATCCTTCCCAGAATCACAGGGAGACTGGAAGGGGTATGCCCACTGCCGTGGACTCATTTGCCTCCCCATGATATTTATTAGAGCAAAGCCATCAACTTTTACCTGTTATTTTAGTAGAACTGTGTTTTCCCAATCCCTTCAACTACACCATTTGGACTGATTTTCAACAAAGATACACGAGGACTAGCTTTCCCACTCATGGAAAAAAAAAAATCTAATATCATCACATTGTTAGGAAAATCACAGCACTGGCAAAATCTTACCCACAATTGAGAATTCACATGTTTTTATGGTGCTTACATCAAATGGCAAAGATCTTCTGTCCATAGTATTGACAAGTCTTAAACCAAGGAAATGCAGTCAAGAGTTTTCTATGGGACATGATAATTAAAAAAAAAAAAAAAAAAAAGGCAACCACTGCCAAGTTCCGTCTTGGCTTTAGCTTTTTCTGGAAGTACTTTGTGGGTAGACAGCTGAATGGATTGCTATACAACTTGTGCTGCTGGCATCTAATTATTTCCGTTTTTCTGTTCATTGGCTGCATATGACACTTCTGCTTGCACAAGAAATGTCAGTTCTGTAAAAGGGCATCTGTACTGAACAGAGTTTTCATGTTCATTTTATATCATCCGTGCACATTTCAGAAAATACATCTTTTAGTAAAGTTTCCACCATTGCAAGTTAAACAAGACAAAAACCTGGTCATAGACTTTAGGTTCCATAGTGGGGAAGTTATTTACTAGACTGCTGGGGCTTTCCGGAGGACAAAGGTATTTCACCAAAATTCAAATACCATAAAACAAACAGTTCCAGGTTTGGCCTCCAGTCTGAGGGCTAATTAGATCTCTGAAGAGTTTTGAAGAACTACCTGAAGGTGAAGAAGTAAATATAAAGATGGTAGTGGCTTCTCTGTACAACCTTTATCCTTGGGGAGAAATCGAGCTCACAGATACGCAAACTCCAAAGAGTACAACAGAAGGACCAGTAGCCTCATGGTATAAACCATTCATCAGATTTTATACTTCTCTGAGACTCTCCTGAAAGACTTTATCCCTTCAGAGACAGGTCAGACAGAGTCAAAACTGCAACACTGCTTATAGCTCCTCCTCAGCTTGATAGAAAACAAGATTAGATGAAGAAAATGCGGTACCGTTTGGTAGAACAAAGCCTTATTCAAAATTTCTTCTCATATAGCACCCTAAAAATCTCCCCCACTGGCTGAAACCAAGGTCCATATGAGGCTCGTGCATTTCCAATGCCATCAAGGGCAGTATTTGATGGCACAGACAATGCAGAAAAAAAGACAAGAGAGATTAAGTCAGTTCATGCCCTCCTCAAGAACTAGTCAAGCACTGACCTCACCAGCTAATCTTCTACCCTGCCACAACAGTAACCAGCAGAACACCTACAGCTTTTGCACAGTTGTCTCAGCTACACAGTTTACCAACTGGAAGGGGAAATTTCTTCCCAGCAAGCCAAAAATAGTCGACTGTTAATCAAATCAAAGACTACTCCAGATGTCCTTCTCAGAATAACATTTTCAAGGATGGCAAGGGAACAGAGCAGCCTAACTCCTCTGATTAGGCTGTCGTCTTTGGACAGTGCACACAGAGCTTGGCTCAGAATAATACAGAGGATCTTGGAGAACTCTTTGTGTATCAACTTTACAAAAATAACCGTCACGGCCATTTCTACACTTAGCGCTGGAATAAAAGATGCTCATGTCATATCCAATGCCCTTCAGCGCTATCATGCTGAAATAATTTCGATGCTAACCAAAGGTAGTACTCGTATCATCATAATCCAGGAGAAATACTCTTTCCTTCTGAGTATCAGACCAATGCTGAAATGTTTTGAGACACAATTACAGAAAATCCTGCTGTCCATCAAACGCTGCCTGCACCAATCCATCAGACCAGTTTCTTGTCTTTAACATCAGCAGAGGATGCTTAAGCAAAGATGATGAAAAGACTAGGCAAGTATTTCTTCTGATATATCTTCCCAGTTCTAAATATTTTAAAAATATGCTTATGATTTGCCTATCCCATCCAAAAGATCAGTTCATTACTCTATTTCAAAAGCACAGGGCCATGAAAGATAACATACAGGTACTCACAAGATAAATGGAGAAGTATTACTGATCTTCATCATTTTATTTATGCTTCCTATTCCAAAAGTAAAAATCTCCCACCATCATTCACAAACTGCATTTGGTGGTGGTTTTTTTTCCAGAGGAAGCAACTTTATCAACATTACAATAAATCAGTGCCACCTAGTGGAGTTCAAAATGTTAACCTGGACCAGAACTTTCAAATCATACCTGTCTTTTACTGCACTGTCTTTAATTTATGAGCTCTATAAACATCTAAATGAAATGAGACAACTCAAGCAGAAACAACTCGATAGATCTTCCCTGCAGCACACACAGTTAATCAATCAAATACATCACTATAACATGCTCTTGAGCCTTCCTCAACTTCTAGAAATCTGCAGAAGCAACAAATGAAGACCAATACATGTCTTCAACATCATCAGAAATTCATCTTTACAGCTGTTGAGCATGCAGCCAATAGCTCTGCAGTTACAATAAATATGGGTCAAAAATTAACAGAAATGTTCAGTATAATGGAAAAAGTATGGCATTGATTTGTAACTATTTTTCCAGCAGTTTCAAAAGTAAGACTTCATAGGGAGGCTTAACATCGTCCTATCATTGCACCTCAACAAAAAAAAAAAGTTACATTTATTGTGTGATTATGTATTTCGCCATTTCAGCTCCCCTGCAAGGGCACCAAGAACATTTATCTGCTATAGGAAAGGAAAAACTATCATCATTAATCCACCCATCTGTGAGTTAATTCGAGCTTCCCTACTTCTGGTAAGATTTAGGATTGTTGCTACATGCCCAGTAGACAGAGAACGCAAAGTCTAACTGTAACACTGCACATTGTTAACGCTCATGTTCAGAATTGGTTTGAAACATGTTCAAAGAAATATTGTTATCCCACGTTCATAAAGCACGAGGAATGCAGGTGACCAGCCTTATGCAGCATTCTCCACATAGGACAGGAAAGAAAATCAACACAGAAGAAAACCCCAAATCATTCTCAATCTTTTGCCTCACTTTTCTTAACAATTGACTCTTAAAAAACAAATACATCTCAAAATGGTATCTAATTTCTAAGGCTAGCTGCACAAAAACATCCTACACCATGCAAGTGCCATGTCCCACATGAGAAAAAAATCAATCAGACGATGTAGTCTTCCAATGTCTAACATGATCTAGAAAGCAGCAGCATGATCCAAGCTACCCCCATCTCACTGGACTTGCTATCTGCTATCCCACATGCTGTTCCCTGGTATCCTGTAAGATAACAAGAGCAGATCTCACCATAAAAATGGAGGGCAGTTACAACGGCGTTTCTCTAGCAACCAAAGATGAAAGTGCTTCTCTGTCTCAGGACTAATAAACTGAACACAGTCCAAACAAAACAGGAGCGCACATCACAATTTCAATCAAAAGATTATCATTTCTGTTAATGAAATTCCTGGCTTTTAGGTAAGCACTAAATAGGATTATTTCATTTTCCATTGTTAAAATACCATTTCTGGTTTTTATTCTAATATAAGCAGGAGTACATGTCAAGCCATCATGCAGTGTTAACACACCATCATTTAACAAGAATAGGAGCTATGGGTGAATTAGTTGGCACTAGAACTTATCAGCAAGAAAAAAAATTATTGACAGAGAAATGCAAAAATAACGGTAATCTCCTTGAAAAGAACCCATGCAACCACTGACCCATTCCTTTCTGTTGGTGTATGCATTCTTTTCTCATGTCCCCACACTTTACAAAGGTACAGAAGACTAGAAACACAGAGCAGAAGTACTTCAAAACAATAAGTACAATGCATGGTTACATGTGAAATAGTAAGATATGTTCAAGATGCTGAAGGATACCACACCACCCCGAAGTTAAAAAAGGAGGTTCAGTCTTCCTAAGGCCTCCACATATCTAAGGAGTGAATTATAAATCCTGTATGTAACAAATATTACATTTTCTCTCTGAAACGCAATTGTTCTATGGGCTATCATTTTAGAAAAATACACGCTAATTTTACAATTATGTCCAACATTCAGACGTTCCAGTAAGGATACTGATTCTCAAGGAGCTTACATTTACAATGCTATCAGTTAGCTCAAATGCAAAAATCTTTTTAAATTTACATCAAATATGCAAATGCAGATACTTTAAAACTCTTCCGGATCTGATGCAATGTCAGGCAGAGATATTTTTAGATCTAATCCATTTCAAGTGCTAAATTCCAAGGGAATCAGTAGCACTGCTTTCACTCACCACTTCAACTAAATTCTTCTGGTCCCACCAGCCGCTGCAATCTTTATGGAAAAGGAGATAAGATGAGAACCATTCACCTGGTAAGGGAAAAAACCCAACTTTTTTTTTTTTTTTTTTAAATACTTGTAGGTACTTCTGTATGCCCCAATAAATCACAACTGCATTTGCACACAAAAGCCATTGCAGAAATCCATAAATAATGCAGTGCCTTGACACACACAGTCAGTTAGTGTGGGATTTGCTATTTTTATCTCGAGTCTTATTTGCATATACCGATTGACGTTCATGAGAAACAACCACTAGGAACACGTAAGAGCTTCTGAACATGGCACTAATCATTCTCTAGACCTGACACAGTGACTCAAGCTGTACAAAGCCACAACAAAACAGAATCTTAAGTTGATGGATAACTGCAACAGAAACAGTCAATGACTTGGTACAGGTCTGGTTCATGATTTCATTTAAATCTAGACCCGTTCTCACAAAACAAGTATTCTCCATATATAGTTTCTTTTAAACAAAATAAGTTTTGAAATCAGAATACACCAGGACTTTCATCTATAGATAACTGGCATATTCAGTCTTTCCTTTGGGGATTAACTTTTTCAAAAGGTAGACAGTAACTAAAACAGAGACACCAGAAACTTAAGTGTACATATTAAAACCAAAGTGACTGCTTTCCTTTATTGCTATTATGAGAACAGTACAGCATTTGGAGTTCTCATTCACCACAAGTTATTATTTTAGCACTAAAATGATGCAAGAGCCAAAACAACAGGCTTCTGTCTATTACGTTTATTTCTACTGGTGTTGTATAAGCAAATACAAACCATTGTTATTGATAAAAAGAGAAACATCTCAAGTGCGTTTGCCCCGTGACTACGCACAGAGTACAGGAAAAATATAAAGTAGGCATGCTTCAGATATTGTTTCAACAGCTTTTGCTCCAGGTACAAAGGGCAACTTCTTAACCTATTCAATGTCTATTTAGCAAAATAATGGAAACATAACTGCTTCAAAAAATGGATGTTTGAAAAAAGAGTTCCACTGAAATATTTCAGTACGCTGCAAGTTCTCTTCTGGCAGAGAGACCAAGTATGAGTTTGTTTAATGCACTACTTGATGATGTTCAGGCTTGCCGGTGACAAGTGAAGAGGAAGATTTTCCTTCTTGCAACAGAACAGAACATGAAATACTACGAAATGTTGACAGACTAAGTGTTTGAAATATTAAAAGTACTATTGTTTAAAGGAGTTAAGAGCATCTAGCAAGGAAATCATCACTGTATACATGAATTTTCTATACTTTTTCCTAACCACCCACAGCAAATCGTTATTTGAAATGAATTTTAGTGTGAGCAGTAAGGCAGGTCCTATGTGGAAAAAAAATTCTTCCTCATAAGGCTACTTTTTCCCTCTTTCACTTAAATCCCTATTTTTTCAGTAGGTGTAAGAAAGCTCATCACAACTCATTTCACCTGACAGGACTGCCCACTAATTTTACAAGTGCAGTGTTTGGCCGGTCTGCAGATCTATTAAACAGAAACGTTTCACAGTATAGCCTTAATCTCGAGCTAACATTCATGCTAGCTTGAAGCAGAAAATTACCGTCCTCTCCTAGATACGAACACAAGCACACACTGCAGCACTTCATTCTTTGCATTATTTTTGTCTGTAAGGCACAAACTAGTCTAAATTTGCTTGTACAAAATGAAGTATTTTTAAAAGTAATAATTCTACAGAGAATTGGAGAAAAATTATAGAGCTGATGGGATAAAGCCCATCCACAAAAAAACAACGGCAAATCTAGGAGGTGAATCCATATTGAATTAAATCTCTATTCCATATGCCATTCTTCTTACAGGACAATGAGTTCTCTTAAGCAAAAGTCAGTTTAAAGAGCGAGGCTGAAAAAATCCTGCAGCCAATAAGCTTTTAAACTGTTGATAAGAACTCCCCACAATAATGAACAAGCAATCCCTACAGAACTGACAGATAAATCATGCTCTTTCTTTTTCTTGTGGACATATACAGCTGCAGAAAAACAAAACCTAGGATCGAAAAAAATGCTAGCAAGCTGAAAACAGCCAGGGAAGCTTTACAGACGTGAAACAAGGTATATATCTAGCCACAGTTCAATCACGATACCCAGAATTCTAGTAATGACAATAGGAATAAAAGCTAAATACAATTCATACCTCATAATAGCATTTGTTAACATTTTCACTAACGACAACTGGCTTAGTATCTCTTAGTTCCTTAATAAATCTCTTAGTTCTATAATAAATACACACACATGTTTTATTTTCTTAATAATATTCCAATATGCTGGGGGGCGGGGGGGGGTTTCTAACAAATACCGATCCATAGGTAGTATATAATAAAAGCTAAATGCCTTCTAGTTGCATCCCACAGATCATGAGGAGATTAAACTCCAAAAGGATTTAGGGGACGACGAAGTAATTCTGTGTGTCTGTTCACAAACCTTAAAAGCATGTTATACTTCCACGGGATTATCTTTTGAAATATGGTTACAGTAGCCTGTTCTTTGGAACTTTGCAGGCTTATAACAACTTAATAAGTCACCTGGACAAGCAGCTATTGACCATATATTTCTAACATTGTATTCACAAGTGTCTGATGACTGTTTCTCTCAGTATTAACATATTCAAAAACACAAAATGAAGTTCTTGAAAAATAACTAGCCGATCCTGTGAGCATGCATTTCGCACGCCAGCTCCTGAGCTGCACAAAATGAATGTTTTAAGCACAGTGATAAGTGTTATTTATACCCCCAGATAGACAGAATGTTTTAAAAAGGGTTATTTTTATAAAGCTTTTAAAGTACTCCCAGGAACGTGCTGTGTAAGTGCATTGTTTTATCATAACAATGCCTCAGCTCGCATAACGATTCAACAAGTCAATGCATCACAGATGGAAATATAACATCAACATTAGTTGTATGTATTATTTGCTGCTACACTAAACCTCTAAACACTGGCAGCGCAATGTGCTTTATATACACATATGAAAAAAATCAACGTGCAAAGTAATGGAAAGTGTATCGCATCGATGGTTTGGGTTTTTTTTCCTTGTGACTGTAGAGGTGGTAATAGCAATGACACACAGGCAGAGCTTTGATACATTATGAAAATCTTTCCATTTCTATCCTAGAATATATGCAGATACACACAAACATCATAAACCCACCCGTTCCCACTAAAATACAAAAAAACTGTGAAAGTTATCAGAAGAATGCTCTTCCTGCCTTGCATTACCAAATTTACACAAAAATTCCTTATGTTCACAACAAAAAACCCACCCTCTGTTCAGCTATTTTGTATTACAGATAGCAACAATAAAAACACCAAAAAAGCTCCATTCCTGTGATAAATTTCTGGCAAGACTTTTAAGTTAAAATCAACCTTACCCCAGCCAGAAGAACATCAACACTCAAGATTTTTCTGCTGTTTTTAGTTCATAGGATAACTGTTTCTAAAACTCCTCCTGGTTTACATTACTCCACTTGGAACCTTGTGGATTTTATATTAAAAGGAAACTATCCGGTATTTTTCTAGCATAACAAAACGAAGCTATTTCAGTGTAGGAAAACATGCCCCAGTAGTTGATAATGAAAGAATAAGCAAAAGAAAGAAAAAAAACCACCAAGGACTTCAGCAAACAGTAGGACTCAATATTATTGATTAAACGCAAATATATTAGAACATCTTTGGATTTGGGAAGTACAGTGGTTCCATGAGCTGTCTGAGCTGCAGTTTCTCCCTCCAACAGATGTCTTTATTTGTCCATTGCCTGCAGCAGAAACAAGGTCACCACAGGAATAAATCTGGTTTCACCTGTACCTACAACAGAAGCTGTTGATAACGCTACTCATAACACAATCACAGACTCAATCTGCAGGCCAATACTCATACTCACTGTGCCACAGCTCCTTCCAAAATAAAATTCCCATTATAGCGTACAATACACACACACACATCTTTTATCTGTACATCTTCTCATTTAGGATAACAAGCAAAACATTTTAAGAGCTATTGCTCATTGAAACATCTCTACCATTCCCTAAATTCACATTTCAATATCTCAGAATAAAAAGTTTTGAGGTTTTTTGAGACTGTCAGACACCTTCCTTGCTTATACAAGGATGCCCAACTTAAAAGTAACAAAAAAGCTCACCTTTCCTGGATTTGCAGCCAGAACAGAAAGAGGACAAGCAAACGTAGCAAGACTCATTCATGTGTTATTCCACATTGCTCCAAAATAACAATTGACATAACATAAAACCACATTATTAGGAGTGATCTAAACCGACGAAATTTTCTTATTCCAAAATTCATGCAACCTGAAAAGTTCCCCAATCTTTCCATCTTCCACGTTTTCCAAAGGCAAAGACCTAGAGTTCTGGCCACTGTACTCATAAAAGGCACACGCTACGTATTTCACCAATGTTTTATTTTAAATCCTAATTGCCTGATAATCCAGCGGATTTGTACATTTAATTGAGAGGATCTTGCATCCTGTAGATGACATCATACAACGATGAGTCACTCCCCTCTTAACCCTACCCCCAGTGTTCAGACTCCTTACAAGCCAGGACTGCTCCACACGAAATGTGATGACCAAATGGGACTGTTCTTCCACAAAACACTGTGCTAATTCTCCTGCATTCAGTCTTTCCACTTGAATGGAATAAAAACCCTTTTGACAACAACAATTCCAATTCCCCCCCCTCCCACCCCTGTCCCCCTGATTTTTTTCTCAGGCACACTATGGGACTCCTCAGTGCATGCACAATGCAAATAAGGAAAACTTCCTTTGAAAGAGTGATTAATATGCAAAGACAGACCGCTTTTTAGTGGGATGTGAAGAACCACCAACAAGCATTTCCAAATTCTGAGGTTTCTTCTATTATTTCCAGTGTTTATTTTAAACACAAGATTATGCAATAATACCACACATTAAGACCAATTTGCCAATATTGTGTAAACACCACCAAATTGGCTGTTCATCTTTTGTATCATAGTTAAATGCAGCTTTAAATATCCTAGATATGAACACTAAAAAAAAAAAACCAAAAAAAACAGGATTTAAATTTTTGAATCCTTAATGTTTATCAATCTTCATGTTAAAAAGACCACATTTAAAACCCACTGTAAAAAACTGCATTTTTTTTTTAAATAAACATTTATGGGGTGTTTTTTTAAAATAAAACAAGAAAGTTTACAATATAACAAACTAATTTCAGTAACAATTAACTAACTTCTGTATGAATATATGTTGCAGTTCCAGTAACATTTAAAGTATTCTCTGGGCCATCTTTTTCAGGATTCAACTACCACCCTCACGATAAAAAAATAAAAAAATTAAAAACATTAAAAAGGGGGGAGGGTTCTGTTTTCTTACGTTCGGATGGGTTGCCCTGTATTCCAGGTAGTGCCCGTTGACTCTTGCCCTGTCACTGGGCATCACTGGCTTCCTTCTTCATTCCCACCTATCGGGTATTTATCCACATTGATTAAGACCCCCCCCAAGCCTTCTCTTTCCCAGGCTAAACAGTCTCAGCCTTTCTCAGCCTCTTCTCATACAAAAGATGCTCCAGTCCCTTTACTGGACTCGCTCCAGTAAGTCCATATCTTCTTTGTATTGGGGAGCCCAGAATTGGACACGGTACTGCACATCAGTGCTGAGTAGATGGATTTTAAGAAAATTAACCCGTGTCACATGTTAACATCAATAACACATCGTGAGAAGTATCTACCTTGATTTACAAAGACCCAATTGTTGTAAGTCTTAAATTTATCTATAAGGAAAACAAAAATATTTTTATTCAAGGCATTGTGAGACTGATAATTCTGGAACACTTACTAGTCAAAAGTTTCTTTATATGTATTCTGTCCTGGCAAACAATAACCTGGTAAGGTGATGGATATTTGTTTTAACTTGATATAGATCAAATGGTCTCACCACTCTAAGAAATTAACCATTTCAATGGATTTCCAAATAATTTTCCACATAATTCTCTCAAGTTTGTACTAAAACAGGCAACTCCCACTTTTCACAAGGCACCCTGCAGATCTCTCTATCTGCCTTGTCAGAAGATCTAGGATGCAAATAGCTGAAGGATCAATTACGACACATATCAGATTACTGTCTCTAGCCTAAACTTGATTTTCTTGCATCAGATTTACAGATATAGAGCTTCATCCTTGCCATTACAAATTCCTAGCAGAAACAGCTGTAGGACTGGTTCCTGCCACCCCCTGGTTTTGGGTCCCTCTGTGACCCGGCTCTAAGCTAACTGATGCCAAGTTTGCTACCAACTTCTGTGAACAGTCAGAGCATTACAGACCTTTAGTACCTTAGTTATCTGGACAGTGAAGAAACACAGAACTTGCACTGTAGAAAAAGTGAGCAATAACAATTATAGCCTTGAGCCGAAAATCTCTCTTATTTTTAAATCTGATGTCTAATTTTGCACATACAGTGGAAAATTGAGACATTAATCTTCAGGTGCAAGCACCTTATTTTCTTTAAATGTAACATAGCTCCCTTGTTTCTGCTGCAAATACGCAAGCCTAAATGATTGCTAGGCATCCATACTAATTATTCATTTTTTACATGTGAAGGCTTAAGAATTTGGAGAACTCATCCAGCTATTAAGTACAGCTGCTGCTTCTTCAGAGAAGGACTCTTGGTATCTTAAAGCCATTTGCACTTGCTTAGCAGAGTAAACCTTCCATTGTTAGGTCTTCCCCAAAAATCAGCTTTTCCATCAGCAGCTGCCTAGAGATCTGAAGTTATCAGGACTAAGGCTACTGATGTTCTACATTTGTCTAAACAATAGTTTTCCTGAAGTACCTGTAAGACATATATTGTTTGTGATAAAACAAAAGCAATCTCAGATGCCAAAGCCCATAATTAAGTCCAAAAAATTCTATAACAGAGGCTGTCAGGTAGCCTTGGCCATTTTCAAATCCATCATCATCTACGCTGTACAGCTCAACATGTTTTGGCACAAGCTTTTCTTTCATTTACCCTGGGAAGGTCTACAAGCGGCAGATGATTCCTTGTCTGGATAGTAATTACCCGTCCTGCCATCATCATCTTAGACAGATATAGGGGAAGCTATTGGACTTGAACTGTAAGTGAAAAAATATTTGAACCTGAATTTTATCTTTATCTATTCCATTTTTTTTAGGCACCTACATTGTGGACTAAAAACCACTGGAAAAAATCTCATTCCGGTGCTTAGTAGCAACTGCCTCAGACACTTATAAATGCAATGATGTATCGGAAGGGCCTGAAAGGCTGCCATTTGGCTCTCACAGTAACTTCAAAAGGCAACGTTCCTAATGAGCAGCTGCAGTGGGGAAGCTGCATTTCAACACCACGAACTGAAAGGGCATAATGGCACTACAGCCAAACCCACCTAATTTACATCCCTTTGCATCAGCAAGGGCTTTAAACGATGGTAATGGGTTTTCCTAAACAAAAGAAGCCACAGCCAGCACAGATCTGACCTTGAAATTTGCCTCTGTGATTTTTATGTCTCAAAGTTTCTTTGCCTGGTGGCTTTTTTTCTTCCCTCTAGGACTTGAGAGGGTTGTGATGAAAACCGACACATCAAGTCCTATGAAAACATGCGCAAAGGACACCATGCAGGCAAGTGGAGGTGCCTGGGAGCTGTAGTTCTCTTTACAGACACACCCTCAGCCAAGTTACTTCCAGACATTGTCCCTGTTATACAAAGCTATTATAGGAAGATAAAACACATTTTTTGTTTCCTGACTGTTTTCAAACTTTTTATATTACAGCTGGGTTCCTTTATTTATTTTATCTCGCATTTCAGAGCTTTACGAGGGTACGGAACTGGGAAAACAATAAAGACACCATCTTTCCACTGCACCTGAAAAATGCTGTAACAGCCCCTACTTGAATTTTTCTGATAGTTCCCTGCATAAAAGCCATGATACACACTTCCAAAGAAGACAGATTCTCCCATTCTGCTTGCACAGGCATTTGGAGAAGTTCATAGTATCTGTCTTACTATTTGCAAGTTGTGAGTTAGAGTACAACAGAATTGTTATCGACAGATCAAACCATACTGGAGTACATTGCCCTGTAAAACCAACACTTCAAAAGCCACCTAGAAAACGAACAAAAAAAACCCCTAGAATTGTGCATTCTCTATATAAACAGTATCAACACATGTGTTAAATAAATAATGAGTTAAAATGCAGGATGGCCTTTTAGATGAGAAAATAAAATGTGCTTTTGTTTCTTACTAAAGCTATTTTCCTGTTCCTTGCAGACTGATGGCAGCAGATGCAGTATTCCCTCCTCCTCCTTCATCAATTGGTTCTGCTTTCCTGCCAGCCACTCAAGGCAAACCCATGGCGTTACCCCCCCCAAAAAACACCCCAACCCAAAACAAACAACCCCCCCCAAACCATGCCACTCTCTATCAACAAGAAACCAACCACTTATACCCAATGGCAGAAAAGTCTATCGTTAAAATATGTTTCTGGAGATGAGCCAAGAAAAGTGAAGGCATTTTCAGTCTGGAGTACAGCCATAATCTTTAACACTTAAAAATGGGGTATTCATTAAATTAATAGTACATTAAATATCCTAAGGAAAAAAAAAAACCCACCACCACAAAAATACACACCCCCAAAAAAATCCAACAGTCAAGTCAGGACTTTTCAAGTTCATACATCAAGAGGATAAAGTTTATACAAAATACTATTATTTAAGAAACCATAGTTCTCAGGATACAAATGAAAGATGAGCCACCTGCTGTGTCTATAAATCAGCTTCTAAATTATAAGATAATGTTTCAGTTTAATAGTAGATTAAATAAAACATCACTATCACAGGCCATAGGAATACATACAAAATGTGGAAGTATTCTGAGGCATGCTTTTGTTCAGAACCTACCACATAACTGTTGCTCAGACAACAGTTTCTTCAGGGATTCTTCACTAATAAGCATCTATCTCTTGCCTCCTCTTACATTTAAGCTACTGTAAAGCTGTAGTTAGGGTTTCTTTATTAGCATCATCATAGCTGCTCCCCCTCTTTCAGTGACTTTCCTTCAACACCACAGCTTCCAAAGCCCAAAGCAATAGCCTTTCTCCCCCCACCACAGATGGTAGTGAGGTCAGCTGGAAAAAACCAGAAGGTACAAGCTTTAGTAGACCAAAGCATCATTTGGTTTAGAAAGCACAAGAGATGTGCTGGGTACTGCTTTTACCATAAACAGTGCTGCTGCTTTGTTCCAGCTTTTTAATATTTTACTTGGGTTTTGTGTTCTCCATTTCACGCTGATCTAACAGTCCAGTTCCAGCTGTGCAGTTCCCTAGGCACTCTACACATTCATAATTATTATTATTGGATAAACAAATATTTGAGAGGGGCAACAAATAATACGCAGATAATTTCTCTTTGCCTACTCTCATCTATTTCCCCCTGAAAAAAAAAATGCTTTATTCTCCCCTCCCACAGCTGAGAAAGCCTGTGTGAATGTGTCAGAGAAGCGATAGCTCCAGAATCACAGAGAGTAGTCTGGCATCCTATAACTGTTGAGATCAGGAATGTATGCAGAGGTGGGGATAAGAGGGCGTGGCTCAGCCAGATGCAGAGATGACTATGGCAAGGAACTGTGCTGGAAATGGAAAGACAACACCCCGTTATTTGTTAAAACCCCACTCTATAAGCAGTAACATATTTTCTTTCTAAATTATAATAAGGAGAAGCTATATCTTAGTGCTTGTGACACAGGAGAGCTGTGTATCGTTAAGAATGCGTGTCGTGCTGATGTTAAACAGGTGGCTTGGTTTGGCACCAGACGAGCACGCTGGTGGCAGTGGTCTGCCATGATGGGAGCTGGAATTGAGCCACAAGATAGCAATTGTTACTATGTTAGTAGACAGAGCTACAGCAGAAGTAACGCTAAAGGAGATAAGGACTCATCAGTAGGGGAGCAAGGCAGCGAGGAGCTACGCTAGTTAAGAACAGCATGGAAACAAGGGGCAAAAAGAAGCCATGCACTGAGGCCTGGGATAGCAGCGATGGGAACGAGCAGTGCGCCGCAAGGACACAGAAACGGGTCCAAGAGCTACCCAGGGACCTGAGCAAGCTTTACTGAGATACCAACGAGAGATGGGCAAGGAGTTGCCAAATGATGAGCTGAGAAAGGGCTGCAAGAAGTAAAGGCAATGACAGCTTTGAGGTAAAGGCAGCAGCGACAATCTGTGGGTATTTTAGGCCACGATGCTTGCAAAGAAAGGGGGGGGGAATGGATGGTAAGCTGCTGTAGGACAGGCCAGGGAGGACACGCTGGCACAGCCCAGGACTAGGCGAAGGCGGCTCTGGGCAACACCTCCCCGTGAGCGCGGCTAAGGACGAGCCAGGGGTCCGGGAT
>NW_010097839.1:0-39850 GCF_000699245.1 Pterocles gutturalis | reverse complement strand
CCTCGAAACCTTTTGGTGGGAGGGAAGGGTTAAAGCTGGATTTACCTGGATTCAGGGGGGACGCCGCCGGTGTTTGCACATTGCGCTGCCCAACCGGGAGAGACCCGCAGCGCTGGCTGCACCCCAGCTCTGAACCCTGATTTGTTCTCATCTCGCAGGATGACCAAAGTCTGAAGCCTGCACCGAGCTGTCAGACAAAGTTTTTATCCCCTTCATTTAACTAAAAAATGGGAGCAACTACGAGAAACAAAAAAGTCATCTGTTCCCCAACACAGCAGCACAGAAAGCAGCCTGCCTTCTTTCCCCCATCCTTAAATCCAGTATTTGTATCAGCTCTTCCAGACTCCTCTAAGCTATGCCAAGATTTTACCAGTGCTGTACACTGGCTTCCCGCGTTCTCCCAAGGAGAATACAGTAAAATCAGATGCTGCACATAGTTCCATCCAAACTCTGCCACTTTTTGAATCAAAATTGATTATGTGATTTTATGATCTTCCACTGCTGAGAAAGAAGTAGTATTTTACCAGCCAGCTCTCCAGCTTCAGGGTGCTCCTTGGACAAACAGCCCATGCAGCTTTGGATGCTGCCTGCTCCTTAACTTTTCAGCCCAGGCAGAAGTGGTACTTCTGCTGTTCTTGAAAGGAACTGGGTCTTACAGAAAAATAATACCCATGCTGGGTTGGACCGAAGAGCCATCACACATTTTTTCATCTCTGACCGTGCCTTTTTCTTACTGAACTGCTTCATCCTGAATAATTAATATCAATTAGCATAAATGGAAACTGACTTAATCACAAACACTATTAATACCCAAATAACACTTAGAGATTACGATCTCCACATTCCTGTAACTGGCAGATAGGAGACCTAAGAAGTACAATGTATGAGATGCACCCACTTCATATAATTTCTTCCAGTGGCTCAGAAGCCTAACGTGAAACAGGTATTTTCAGGTAATTCTGTCCAGTGGCTCAGAAGCCTAACGTGAAACAAGTATTTTCAGGGAATTCTTAACGGATGTTCCAAGTTGTTTTAATTAGTACACATAAATTAATATGTTGTTTATACCTTAGAGACACTTGTAATGTTAGCTGGTAATCACAGGATTTTTATTCAGCATTAGGCAATCAGAACACTACCCACTGGCCAGTGCATGTACAAAATACACCCTCCCACTTCTAGTCCTCTGCATGACACCCATGAATACCCATCATGTCAACCTGAATGGCATGTAATTATTAGAGAACTCTATGTTCTTGAATAGAAGAATGATTTGATATACAGTTAACCACACTGATGGACTTCAAGAGCATAACATAAGATTGTGATTGCTAATCGCATCTTACTTCATAGCCTAAATTTGAAATGCTCCTCTGCTAAATACACCAGGTATTTTAAAGATTAGTTCTCACTGCATTTACCTAATATGTGTGTCACAACATAAAGGCCTGTGGCACCTCTCCAGCAGCTTGAGCTTAACTGTGTGAAGGATTCCAGGTTTTGTTCTGATCTTTTAAAACCAAAATTTGAAAAAGATCTCCATATATGATTAAAAAAATTGAATATGAAATACTCTAGAATTAATTTTATAATATTTAAAGGATTTCAATACATCTTGAAAAATAGAATTTTTCTCCTTTTTACTTAATATGGAGATAATATTTAAAATGCAATTTCACACAAAGATTAAACAAAAGGAGATCAGTGGTTGTTACATGACAAAAACACTAATGAAGAATAACTATTTTATTTTAATTAAGGTACAGTAAACAAAATGCACTCATAAAATAGATAATAAATACTTTTAAATACCATGAAGAACAACATGTAAACAGAAAACACTCATTAAAAGCCCAAACACAGGAAATCACGATGAGTATAGCACACACTGGCTCAGAGCTTTTAAGACAATCATGTGTGTTATTCTCCTATGTTAGCTCACACTAAGACGAACAAACTTCTGTAACCATATGAGATAAGCAAACAAATAAAATACTAAAATGAAAGCAAAAGATTGTCATATCAAGTCCTTGTTTCCCTCTTAAAATTATTGTAACAAAATAGTAACAAAACTTAGCTAGCCTTGATACAAACCCCATCAAACAGCCCGCAAAAAACAGTCATCCCAGCCAGTTGGGAAAACAGAATTTCACAAAGTTGATTACTTCATAGGTTCTCAGAAATTTCAAAGGTAATCACCGATTTGAAGAAAACAGAGGAAGAATACAAGTCAGCCATCACAATTTAAAAAAATAAGTCCTTGTAACAAGGCAATGCTTCAGTTGCTCAAGTACTGGTTACTCCTTGAAGCTCACACTTCTGGTGGAGAAAGAAAAAAATTCACAACAATGCTATCCATTATATTTTAATAATGAAAATTAGGATAAACAGTAATAAATAGATTTAGCTTCTGCATATTCTCTTTTGTTATCACTGAATATCAACTATTAGCATATTATCTAAAACTCTGCATTCAGTTCACTGACTTATTGCTCAAAGTTTAACAAAGTAAATGTGAGACGAGGAGGAAGATAAAATTTATTGAGAAGATGAAATCAGATTGGATAAAAAGACAGTTTTAACACTACAGAACAGTGATTACAGAATACACTTTACTGTGGTAAGCTCCCAGGAAGGAATAAATAAGTAGGGTGAAAGATGGTGATAGTAATACAGAGATCATTCTACTGTAATAATCCATTGATAGGTTTAAAAGGCAAGATAGTAAAAAATTAAACTGCATATGAGTTCAGTTGTTAAAAACCACTTTCTTTAAAAATACATAGTTTATGAAAATGGGATATTTTCTGATAAGATATGGTACAGAGCTGTCATTGTTAAAACTAAGTACGCAAATAGTAGGATGAAGATAGTTCATGACATGGTATTCTTCAAGTAGAGCAACTGGACTATTTTTATTGCTCTTGGGACTCACTGTAAAGCAAGGAAGACCAAAGACAATTCTCTACTGCTGATACTCATTCTCAGAAATATATTATCTATCACTATCTCAATCAAAATGTTGATTTGCAATATAACAGGGTTTGCCTAATGGCTCACCAGTAAAGCAAAACTCATAAATACTGTTTCATTCCTGTTACCAATACATCATTTGCTACAGCTTTCCTTTTTTTTGCTTTGTCCAAAAACTTGCAGAAGAAACATTGCTGACAATGTGGATCCTACCATGCCAACCTCAGTTCTCAGGAAGCGTTTTTATTAACAAAAGTAAGCAAAAGAACAAGCCATATGTATTTACCAACAAAAATAAAGTTTAATCAGTTTGGAGTTCTGTTTCTTGGAGTTTAGCAGTTAATTAAGATTCATGAGTTGTTATAGTATACTATATAGCTGTTATTTGCATACATATTCCTGAAACAATCACTGTTTTTCTCTCCCTGTCCTTCTGCTCTTCGTTGCCATTTATTAAGCAGTATAGGACAGACAGGATATAAAGTTAATAACCAGGCCTGTAACATGTAACAGACATCACCTAAAGCAAAAATGATCTCTAAAAGAATAAAAATGGCAGTGAAAACGAACAGGTGAGAGGATGATTTTGATTTCTTTTTATGGACTCTAGTGACCATGATCTTAGACATTCATAGCATTCAAGCACTAGCAATGAAAAATGCATTAATTATTTTTATGCACCTGCTTTGGAGATAGTTTCATCTAACGTGTAGGGTTCATATGCATTTTAGTTGGACTCTCTCCTGTGGAACATCTCTCCTTCATTGCTGTACTTGAGAGAATTTCATGGCATTTCTCTTAATATGAACCATTCATTGTTGGAGATAACGATTAACAATATGTAATAGGCAATATATATTTGAATATGATTAATAGCAATACCAAGCAGCAGGCGATATATATTTGATAGCTCTGAGCTGCTGCAAGACCATTAACAAGAACAGGAGTGGGGAATCCATTCCACTATATGGTGTTTGGAGAGCATTTTGCATCTATCGTTTCAAATCAATTTTATAGTAGTGGAGTCCAAAAAAGAAGAACTTAGAACCACCTAAAGCGTGTAAGAATTTCATATAATTAAAAATTATTATTTAGAAACAGTTTAAACCTAACTCTTAAACAGAAACTACCTGCTAAAATCAAATCGCTTACTTTTCAGCTGCTGCTTGACCAGTTGTCTTTACAATGGCACGTTCTGGAGAATGTGAGGGAGACCTTAATGTTGAACTGAGAGGAGGTGAAGCACGTAATGATGATGTAGAGAGACCATGTCGACGCATTTCCTGAATTGCACGCTCTCTACCAACAGATAGCAATTTCAGTTACATAACACTTTGGTACTGCAGGATGTTAAAGTAAGAAAACGCAACTTTTTTCCTGTATTTTTACTTGATGATTTTCACAATACTTTCTTGGTTGGTTTTTGTTGTTGTTGCTGGGTGGTTTTTTTTTTTTTTACAGGTAATGGTAAACTCACAACTTTTACAAGGGAATTAAGAAACTCTAAGTTTTTTTTTCTTTTTTAATTAAGCAGCTTTCAATATGAGAATATTAGATTTTGCACGACAATAGGAACACAATTTTCCATAAATGTTCCTCACTATTGAAAAAAGCAACAGTTTTAAAAGTGAGAAAGAAATAAGAAGAGTCACCTCACTGAAAAAAACATCATCTTACCGTTCAAATCGTTCAGTTGTCAGCTGCCTTTTTAAAACATCACAGTCAGTCTGCAGCTGTGCAGCTTTACTTCGAAGTATAGGAACCTCTCTATTATAGCTGCTTCTAAAAAAAAAATACGAGAAGCAACAAAGTTTTCTTTGAACACCATCAGCTAGGAGCTTACATGAATTAGAGCAAGATAAAATAAAAATACCTACTGAACATGATTTGGTCTGTATGAAACAACAAAGACAAATTAGAAGCTGTGAGAACCAAGTGACTGCAACAGAATGTTTCTGGAGGAATCCAACGTGAGAAAGAAATGAGAGGCTGGCAAGCCTCTCACTACATCCTTACTAAAATACATTACGTTCTCTTTCAGACAAAGGTAAAAACAAAAAGACAAAACAATTAATTCATTGATTTACTATCTTCTGTTGCAATGTGAGATGGTCTTTACGTGTACTTTAAAAAAGAAGAAAAAAGCAGTAACTATCCCAAAAAATACACACATAACAGATATGTCTTCAGTAAAAATTATATAAAGTAGGCTGAAACTACATTGGTTAGCAATGAACACAACTGAATCAAATCTAAGTAAAAGCTGTATTAATGCAAGCTCAGATCAGCAAAACCCAAAGTACGAAAACTTGTCAACTATACCCTTGGTGTTTGGGACCAACTGGTTCAATTGCAAGAATCAAAATGAAAAGCAGCCTTGAAAATCCTAAGTAACATAATTAAATATACTTCTTAGCAAATCATCAGCTTGGACGACTCAATGCTTGGTTGTGAAACACCATTAATCGTATTATAAAGCAAGCAAAAAAAAACAAAACCAAAAAACAACACCGCTGAGTCTAAAATATGTTGTCTAAACCAGAGTCTAGGCAGCTATGTTATTCTAGAGTCTTCAAAGCCAATATGAGATGGAATGCTCAAAAGTTGCTTCTCGAGAAGTAAAGATGTACTAGTTTATTGCTAAAGCACTGGGCTTGAATTCTGAAAAACGAGTTCCACTCCTAGCTCCGTCAATTACATCCTGTCTGGCACCCGCTGGTCTCTGACTCCAGGAAGATGTAAAGTACTCAAAAGATTTGATCCAAAAAGAACTGCAGAATATTTTCTCCTGTGTTCCCTATTCACCAGTGAAATTCCTAGAATGGTATCTTGATCCAGTATGTTGAGAACAGATGCAGAAGACAGGAGGTCTCGATGATATCTTATTCTAAGTCCTTCAGAGACAGGCATATGCTTTCAGGATGAAGGTAAGAATTCAGGGCCCAATATCATTATTGCAAAATAAAGAAAGAAAGCAAACAGTTGTGTGAGTTCTGAGGTTATTCCATGGCAATGACATTTAAACAAAATTAAAATCAGGAAGTAAATCACTCAAAAATGAAGAAATATTTTAATTTGGAACCCCTATGCACACTAATCATCATATAGTAAGATTACATGATTATATATAATTTTTTCACAGGACATCTGGCTCTTTCACAATAGATACAGATAGCTCTCAACAAGTAGTTTAGCTATTCAATATTCTCTGTTTATTTAATACTTAATCACTGTAGTGCTTCAAGATCTCATTTCCTGTACTATCACCCAAATAGCACTCTGAGTAACCCTACTAGTCACTCTTCACAGAGCTCGAAATTGAAGGCACTGTAGAACTTCACAAGTTAATTTTGAGAATCCTTTGGCAGTCAGAGGTTGTATCAGTACCCTTTTATAAATAGAGTGGAAGCACAGGCACTATAGGCCAAAACTGTAAATAATGTTCAAAAATATCGACGCACAGTTTTGTCAGTTAGAACTGAAATTTTGCAAAGTCAAATGAATATTTATATTCTGCGAGATGCAAACATAATTATCACATACTTCAGTCACAGCTGTGAGCATTTAACATACCTGTTCTTTAGGCTGCAACTACTACAAACCAAATAGTAGAAGATAAGATATATACAACTAGTTCTTACACCTGAACATTTGCCTAGCAACATGTATAACCTTTGAGATAAACAGAGGACAACAATTCAATAGAATAGCCACTATTCCTCCAAGAGAACATTTTCGTTCTTCCTGCAACATCCCATCCTATTGACAATGCAAGTACCGATATTTACAACAAAGAAGAAAGGAATCCTACAATGTGTGCAGAAGAAAAAATGTGAAAAAATGACTATGAAGTTATTTAAACAGAGTTTTCTAATGTTTGTACACAAAGAAGCCAACTTACAGTCAAACAAAGACAATCTTCTTTCCTTTTTTGGGGTGTTTTGTTGTTGTTGTTTTTAAATTTTATAGTCAGTACGTTCCATTATTTTATGTTCTTTGTATGCAATCAACTTTTTCCCCCAAGTAAACAAAACTCAGCAATTCTAAAACATGAAACAAAGAGCTGACAGGGGTGATTAATAGTGTCATCATCTACAAATTCATTGAGATCACTGCTACTTCAGGTGGACCATTGTCAGTGGTAAATTGAGGCTTTACGTAAATCAACCAAAAGCACTTTTTCTGCACATTTGCGTCAGCAAGTTACATATCTGTTTTTCTTTTTCTGAAATTCTGCTTGGACTTTACTTGTCACCACCATCTACATACAGCTGCTACTCGTCTTTACTATTTAATGCAGAGATACCACTACAGTCACTGGCTCATGTATCCCCAGGAGAATCATATCATGATGACACATACCATGGAAACTTGAAATTCTCTGCTCCATATAATGAATTTTTATTAAAATTTTTTAAAACCCCCACTTCCCTCATAAATGAATTTCATATACACAAAATATCCCCTGGTAACTTCATTGTTCCAAACAGATTAGTTTTTCTTCTATAAGAGTGTTAAACAGTTATTTCTATCCTAGGCAGATGCACAGCATCTGAAGTTGCAGTTAACTATCATGGAAAGCACTGGCCACATTTAGTGTAGGTGTCAGGTTCAGTTCCGTCTACATTTCAAAGCAACAATAAATGATACAGGACTTTTTCCTTAATAGTTAATACTAACAGCAGCAAAAGTACTTTTGCTTTTCTAAAGTACTGTGACTTCACTACTTATTATGCAACTGATTCTTACTTTGATCAAAATAAGGACAACAGGCACCTTCAATAGGTAAGCAATTCACATTTACCATGGATTTAATCTACTTGGTACTTTTTTGTGAGCAGTACACAGATGTTAAAACTTTAAATTTGCTTTGAGATGTTGATGAATTCACATTGTTCTAGAAGAGTTGAGGACTTCAGAATACTCTCCAACATAAGAACATAAAATACAGTTCAAGACTAAGAAAATTTGTGTTCTCTTAATAATTAAACTCATAGCTAAACTCTTCGAAGCCAAATAAAAATAGGATGCTTCATCTAAAAAGCAAAGTTGACTTAGATTGGTTCCTGAAGCTAAGAAGAAAATCAGAACCCGTGAGAGAGGTGGTTATATATTTTGAGAATTGATACACTCTGATGCAAAGGTTAAATATCCAAATCATACTGCAATGCATACGTACATTTATAGATGTACTCAACAGATAAAAAAAAATTCCAAATTATCATGGGTTGGCTGGTTCTGTAGCGGGAATAAATACATCACCATTAGGTAGTCCACTAAGAGGCTCAGAAGGAAAGGATTTTAGTGATTGCACTGAAAAGATGGCAGAGTTATATCAGACAAGTGACCTTCAGGAAAGGTATTGCCTCCTGTGCCTGACTGATGTGAGAAAGAGTCATGACCAGCAGAGAAAGTGAAGCAAACTTTCCGGAGTCAGACTGGGGACAAATCCAGAGAGACTCCGAGTGCTTACAAGACTGTGAAAACTCAGCAAGGTGTTATTTCCTTTTAGAGTAGGTTTCATTTGGAACTCCTGCTCCAAATTTACTGCTTGTACTAAACTGATGTCCACCAGAGTGATGATTAATCAAAGTGATATGAAAGAACTGTAAAGAAACTTAGAAGTAAATGGTGCTGTGAAAGGCCAAAAGACATTGCTGCAAAAATCTGCTCCACCATACTGAACAGCAAGAATTTGACTTTGTGAATGTGTTGTCACACAGAAAAAGGTTCTTTGTAAACCACATAGCACATACATAAACTTGTTAAAACTTACAGTTTGCTCTCGGCGAGTGTTAGCTTGTCTTTCAATAACTGAATTTCAGAATCTTTCTCATGGGTTGTTAAATGGTTTTGAAATTCTTTGTCTCTACTAGTAGCCAGCAATGTTTCAAGATTCTGAACTGTAAGTCTCTCGCTGGATAACTGCTTTCTCAACAAATCTGCTTCTGATTTTATATCTTCTAATTCACCTAGAACCTAGGGTACAAATTTTATACATTACTAATACACTGGTTTACAAACACACAGTGTTCTCTTTCGTGAAGAATTGTTATAAAGACTGAAATTATTTGAAGTTTCGCAAAAATGAACAGGAAACTAAGCTCACTAAACAAATTAAAGTCTACAATTATTTAAAACTTTACTTAGTTAAAAACTATTCAAGCTGTCAAATGGTTTACTGGGACCTGGACCACCAAGTGCTTGAAATGCTTAGATAAGTACCTGGAACACTAATTGGCTTTTAACAGCAGTAGGCTTTTGCACAGGTACAAAAACGGTATTTACTATACCTCATTCTATTTCACTAAGTTAGCTCACAATTAGCTTCTTGGCTTTTGCTGAAAATGTAGGAATGCTTGTTCTCCTCATCAGTTCCATGAATATAAACAAATTCTGTGGGGATGAGAACTACTGTTCTCAAGGTCTTGAATACTACAGAAACTCTAAACAGCCCTAAGTAAAGACACAACAATCAGCTGTAAAGAGACAAACTCAGACATTATGGATATTTAGAACTGTTTAAACTATTTCAAAATATTTAATGAACTTCAGCTGAATCTAAATTTCAATGTAATTGAAAAAATCCATTAAGGAAGAGTCTTCAATATCTAAATAAGAAGTGTACTATTCACTTTTTACAGAAGTTGAAACTTTGAGTAAATTAAAAAACAGTACAAAATATAATTTGTCTCTGGTATAGCAAAAACTACTGCTGCCACACTTCGTAATCATAATGAATGAAAGAAACTTCCTCTTTTAGTACAAAAACCACAGATATAGAGCTGTATACTGCAAAATTTATAATTTATGTATAAATGCAGTACTAGTGATGTAAATTAACTTACCTTGCTCTCAGACGTAATTTATTATTTTCTCCAACAACCATTAAAAGCAAAGGAAGATATTTTATTATAGCAAATTAAATTTGCCTTTGCTGCTTACCCTTTCGTAATCCATGCTTTTGGATGTCAGCTGTCGAGATAAAAGTTCTTTGTTAGACTCAAGTTTCACACAGAGTTCCCTCACAGAAGCCAGGTCCGCCAACACAGAAGACTTCTCCTGATTTTCACGTTTAAGATCCTCTTCCAACTTGGACGTATTTTTTGTAATGGAGGAGATCTGAGATTCATATGCTTGATGTGCAACAATATGCTAGACAAAGACAGATATGGATGCTCCTTCAGTGTTAAATGTTGAGTTAGCAGTTCTCTGCTGGATAACAGGTTGGTTTTTTTTTTTTAATACTTTCTTCTCCTTTCAAAACTAACTCTTCCTATGAAATTAACTTTATATTACTCTCCTTTCCTCTCCCTAAATTATAGCTAAGAACAACTAATAAACCATTTCTGCAATTCTTAATCACCATCTTGAAGAATTACACAAGTACTATACCAGAGTGGAAGAAGGCTGGACTCCATCTTCAGAAGAGAATGAAAAGCTTAAAATGCCAAAAATACAATTCGGCTTATAATATAAAAGCCTCTAACTCTTTTTGGCTAATTAAAAGCATGAGACAAAATATGGTCAACCCACAACTATCACTCTCTAAAACTTCTTGATCTCCATTAAGTTATTGCTTCTAAAATACAAACCTCATTATTTTCTATGGTATTAGTCTAAGTTTTGATACTATGGAATCCTGATTCTGGATTTGGACTACTATTACCAGATTTTTACCTTTACTCCAGACACCAACGTTTCAAATACTTCACTCAAATCATCAAAGAAACGTAGCAAATAAACTTACAAAATACTCAAAAAGCTAGCTGATTAATACTCATAAAGCTATATGAAAATGTTTTGAAGGTTCTTAGAGAGACAATAACATAATAGCAATGATCACCCAATTGAAGAGATATAAAATCATTACAGCATACGCTCTGATTCTAATTTTGGGAAAGTAGGGAGGAGAGAAAGAAAGCATATCTAACCCGAATCAGTTACCGATTCAAAAACTCTGTCCACATTTGAAACATTCACATATAGGAATCATTTTTCATTAAAGCATTAAAAATAGTATGTTGACTTTATTAAAAAAACACTTGAATGTATCCCACTTCCCTTGACAGAATTTCATTGCACAAGTTATTACCCCTTGAATCTCTTTTTCCAGAAGTTCTACTCTCTCTCGAAGATGTCTCCGATCTGTATCTACAGAAAGGAGTTCAAGTCGTATCGAGCTGCTTTCTCCTTCAGCTTGATGAGCCTTCATTTCCCAGTCTTCAGCTTGTGTATGAAGCATTTGGAACTTCTCTAACAACTCTTGGTTTTCTTTTTCCTAGATGAAACAGTAAATCGTTCTGCAATGATCAACATACCTTCAAGTTGCTTGTCTTATTTCATGCCTACTGCCTACAATATATATATACATATATAGATCTATTTTCTTCTGAAAAAAAAAAAATTCTCCATTTTATTAATCCCACTATCTGGCAATTACTAAAGGGCATCATCCCTTTTGCAAGTCCAAATAGTAAATAAATACAGTGATGGCATTCAGTTTTATTAAATGGAAGTATTTACATTTAGCAGCTGTTAATGAGTTTCAAGGCTCCCAGGGAAAGGGTTATTTTGGATGTCTCTGCATTGTCAAGGGTCACATTACTGAGATGTATTGATCCTACTGGTGCCCCTTCCAAGAAATTCCAGTGGGAATCCATTTTCAGCTCTTTTACTTACTGCACTCTTACAAATATTTGTATTACAGAAGTGCCTGAAAAACTGATCAACTATTTGGACAAATACACCTAAGCAGTCTATCATAAAAGTACAAAACTGCAAGCTTTAGTGCTTAGAAGTTATGCAGTGATAGAACCAACATTGCTTGTGAATTTTAATTTGGCCCAACTGCAAGTGCGTACTATAAGGCACTGATTAATTTTTCTTATTTATCTCCATTCCCTTCTTCCCCTGTTCATTTAATGAACATCAAAAGCATGTTGCTAGCATCAATCAGGTTCATCTAGTGAGGAAGGCTACTGTTTTTGAAATTCCTTCTATGCCTCTTCCAGAACTTGGAAGGTGCAGACAGAATGAGGTGGGACATTAGGAAACAGAAACTCGTGATTAAGCAAGTGAACACTGTGCAGAAAGGTAAATCCGTGTCTCCACAGGCAACATCGAGATGTAATACTAGACAAAACCCTGAAACCAACCTTTGAAAATTGGTCACTGGCTATTCTACAGCTTCTTGGTACCTGCCTTGAATAACGGGTTTTTATTTGACAAAGATGTGGCCACAGCACTGAAGTATAAAATATATATATAGTATAAAATCCTTAAAAACTAAACTTCAAGTGTTTTAAATTGAGAGTTCTAACATACTACTGACCTTAATTTTTTCTCTATGCTTCAGTTTCTACTTGTAAAAAGTGGTTGAATTTACATGCATACATAACAAATTTGCCAGTTTATGTTTTCTTGACATAAATTCAATTTGTTTTAAATGATTATAAGTTTTAATTCACACACATCACACTTTTGAATCCAACTATCAGGATAAAATACATTTAACAAGAGCACTGGTTTTGTTAGTACAGCAAAAACTCTGAACTCTTACCATTCATAAAGCATTCCAATGTGCTATTTTTACACTTTCCTGAAGAACTACATAGAAAATTTCTCTTTTTAAAAAAGTGTAAAATATTAAAAGCCATAATTTAAGCTGTTTATTGCCTACAATCATTGAATAGTACCAGATATACTAGTTACCTTGTCAAAACTCAAAAAGCAAAACAACATTTGAATATGAGTTATTTGTCATTCTCCAGTGTTATGGACAACTGAAACATAATTAGTGAAATTGTGATGTGCCAGAATCTATCAATGCTTCAGACCTAATAAAGTTTTATATGAATCCACTAACAGCTTGAAACTGCAGAGGAAAGAAGGTAAAAAAAATAAAAGAGGAAAATAGGACAGTCAGGGAGAAAGGGAGCCAAACCATACATTCCAAAATTTGTTTATTGTATCCTAATGAGAATGTGTTATACTCTAAAATCAATGGATTTATTGAAAACAGTAATGACTGCCTACAGATTATACTTCTACCTTTGAAGCCATCAAGGTCTCAAATCTGGAAATTTCAGTTATATAATTATGAACCCTGGTTTTCATTTCTTCTTTTTCACATATTGCATCTTCAAGCTCTGTACTGATAGCCTAAAGAGATTACATAAAGGCAAAACAGTGCATTAGAGTAAATTAATCACTATATATTACTTATCAGACTAAATCAATGTAATTGCATATGCCCTAGATTTTATTCTATTCTACTTTTAAGTAATTTATTCAAAGCCCTTTGAGATTTGTAGGATTCAGAAATATCCCCTATCACTTTAGGTACAGCAAAGAGTTTTCCAGGCAAGAATAATCACAGAAAACAATGAATGTCATACCAGTTCATAAAACTTGCAGCTTCCCTGATCAGGAGCTGAGCATTCACCTGTTCAGGAGCTGAGATTTTCCTAACCTTAAGGTTCACTATCCCTGAGTGAAGGAAAGTTTTCTGTCACTAGAAAGTCAACTTTATAACAAAAGAACATTTATCTTAAAGTAGAATTGCAAGATAAAATAACTAAATGCATTATTAAGATCAATTTAGACATCAAAAACGCACAATGGAATTTGTTCAAGATGTTGGAACAGCTAACTCTGGCCCTCTCAGGTTCAGCTCTCACATTTCTCCAAGTCCTCTAGCCCAGACAGACAAAAAGGCAAGCATCTTCTATCCCCACTATCAAATGAGGGGGAGATAGAGCACATTGCCTTATTTCTTTCCCTTCTTCTTTTTGTGGTATACTACTGTTCATTATCAACAGCCTTTTAACTGTGTGCCTTATTTAGCATATGCTGAAATCAATCTGCTTGTCTCTGTGGTAGCCTTCCCAAGTACACTAGGAAATCTTTTGTCATCATATTATGATAATATTTAATATTTCACCTTATTAAATACCTGTGAATGGCATCTCTAATTTCAATATTACACCCACATATCTATGTATTGTACCATAGGTTTTGCAAGAACTATTCAGGATACTATATCACTCAGTTACAACATCTTGCTATATTGCACTTTCTACCTTCAGACTCAGCTAGGTTGACTGAGGGGAATTCAAAAAATGGTTTAGCTAACAAAGTCCTGATTATTTTTAGTGTTGGCATTTACAGTGAATTCAAACAAACATTTGTGTCTCAGCATCAAAACTGTAGAAGGCATTTGAGTCTCATGATGAGCTGCAACAGTTACATTTGCTATACAAATTGAACGTAACGAGTTGCAACAAAATTCTGGGCTAGCTCTTTAAATCACATTCCCATATTGTCTGTGTAGTGTTTCTAACATTTAGCCCAATAAAAGCTGACACCCTACAAAACAAAAACTTTTTTGTTACATATTGTTCATATGCACATTCTATTGTACAGAGACATCCATGTCATGCACTTGGAGCTGGGAAGCTTTTAGTCAGAAGTAACCAGCTGGTGCACAAAACCAACTCATTATTTCTCAAACTACATGAGGGATTAACAAGACTAAATGCACTTCAAGCTCTCCAAGCCATGCATCCCAGATCAGAGAATTCCAAGGAAGAGATGGAGCAGTGATGACTGGGAAGAGTGCAAGTACACATATGCTACACAAGCCCCTTATGCTCTCGAAAGAATGAGCCTTACACACCAGTGGTTGGTTTAACTTGCGGACCCCTGGAGAACATCTCAAAATGAAGATGCCACAAGAATAATAATGATTTTAATAAAACAGTTTAATTCACTGAATCTCTCAACTATTTCCGTCTTAAAAAAATGTTGTTTAACCTACACCATCAACTTGAGATAGCTTATCTTTTAATAAGCTAAATAAATATCCAATGATACCCTATAAAAACAGGTAATTCCTCAAGGCATTAAAGATTTCACTTCAACTTTGATTCTGTAACAGAGGTAAGTTTAAATGATGCCTTTATAGCACGCACTTTACAAGGAAATGTATTTAGCCATCAGCAGCTGAAAGGGACTATATACCTCCCAACTGGAAAGCTGACCATGAATACCCATGAACCAACTCACTCCATTGGACAATCATAACCCACTTCCCATCTGCTTTTTGGCCTAAAGCTACTGACTAGCTACCTGTTAGCAAGGAGATACATTATAACTCTAAACTACCAGAGAGCTAAGGGAAGATGAAATCATATAAAACTGATACAAATAAAAGTACATAACATAAAACTCTGCAAGCAGTCAGACAAAGTTCCTGAACAGAATCTCCACAAAAAACCAACCAAAAAAAAAGCTGCAATATACAGCTGAATCTAAGATACCACCTCACCATGACACATACCTTAACAATGCAAAGACAATCCAATAAGAACTTTTCTCTGGGGAAACAGACGGCACCTCTGAATTCACCATCTAAAAACCCCACAAAACCTTGACACAATGGAAAGCAAACCCCTCCTATTCCCATTGACTGTGCACCCTTATCCATTCCTGAAATCAGTAAACAAATCCAGACTATTCACGACTGTCATACCTTAAAAATAAGTTTTCTTTAATCCCTCTGTCTCGTAGCTTTTATGCCCTCTTATATTTTCTCTCCCAGCACTAACCTTTCCCAATTAATCAGTGAAAGCAAAGTTCCTGCAGAGCAACACACATGAATGGAAACTAACCTTGCCAGAGCTGGAAGTTAAAAACCATTACCAAGGCTCACAGAACACAAACATTAAAATCTACATTCCAAAACGTTCTAATCTCAGAACGTGGCATACCTCACTGAATACATCCAATGCTTCATGGAAACTAGATGGATGAAAATAATGAATCACTACGCACCAGAATGAATTCAGATGTGTTAGCCATCTCCTCCCTCACACCTAATAACCTCGTATCTGTTTTTGTGGTTTCTTGCTCTTTCTCAATAATCCCTGTTCCACAGACAAAAAACCCCAATTTTTTACCATTTAAATACCAACTACCAAGTGATATAACCAATTAACATAATTTCATTATAATGTAAACAATTATGTCCTAGATTTATTTTATTTAGATTTCTTTTTTAATCTGGGGAAGGGTGACTAAACTGAAAGCTTGTCTATTTCTCCCCCGCTGTATCAACTATGCTTAAGTATCTAAAGTAACTGCTTTTACAATTTCTGCTCAGTCATTTTTAACATGCCAGTGTTCAAGAAATAGCAATAATTGAACATACCAAATGAAGATCCAGGATACAGTTGTTTTGATGTACCACTATATGTGTAAGCAAGCAATAGATAGTTTAATACTTCAGTATTACATACTGCCTTCATACCTGGTTTTCTCTGGCCATTGTAGCTAACTCATCTTGCAATCGTCTGTTTTCTTTCAGAGCCATTTCCTTTACTCTTCCTGTTTCTGCAAGCTCTACATGGGATGTATCAAGCTGGCGATGTAAGCTAGATATCTCACGGTCTCTGCTGCTCAGCATGTCCTTCATCTGGCTATCAAGTTAAAATCTTATTCAAGTTGTCCCATCTTATACTATACCACATACTGCTGAAAATTATCAGACATGGATTTTGGATATGCAAAAGCTTTTTTAAAAAAACAAAAAACAAAGGTAAAATTCCTGGTCTCTGAAGGCTGACAAACTGAGTCTAAACACAAATGTAAGCTAAGGATGTAAAATATCAATATGCACAAATAAAATTGAATTAATCTTCAACTTTGAAGGTGTATCTGGCATGATGTATCTTATTACACAAACAGCAGTTTCAGATACTTATGTTTATCTGTGCGTGGTAGTGGTTACTGTATGTTAGACATTGCATATATAAACCATAAAGGAAGAAGACAGATAGTTTACACTTGAAAGACAACAATCAAAAGAGTAAGGAAGAGATTAAACAAAAAAAGTAGAAATATAAATGTGTGAAACATTTGCATTAGTTTTTTGCCACAGATACCTCATGCCCCAACGTACTAAATATTCAGTTAGCATGTCTTCATATGTTTAAACATTGTTGTTTAAATGCTTTCTCTTAAAAAGCTATAGTTTTAAAGGTCATGCTTAAAACCAGGCAAGAAGGAAAGATCAGGTGAAGCTCAGCTAAAAACTACATAAATATATTTTAATTAAGACTGTACAGGTAGCTTAAGCTGGAAGAATTAGCTTGCCAATAATTAAGAGTTTAGCTCTTGAGTTTTACCTGGGCCAATCTAATAATATCTAGTGGAGTACTTGGAATACTAAAAAGCTACTTCTTAACTGACAATTAAGAAATGTTACCAATTTATGAAAATAAATATATATAAACAATTGGTAATGGCTGTCTTAACAGTATCTTACCAGCCTGCAGTATAACTGCAAGGGAATTTTTCAAAAGTTGTGTAGATCTTTATGAACACAGTACACTATTTTACTTGACTTAAACAGAATTATCTCAATTTCACCAAAATACCTAAAATTGCCGTCTACTTTTGCTTTAAAACCACTAGATAAAATAAAATCACTGAAGAAGGCATCCTAGTCTTTACTTACTCTGTTGAAGACTCCAGCTCAGAGAGAGTTAGACGTAAATGAGTAATTGTTTTTTCCTACAAAAATAAAAGTGAAAGTTGCATTAGTTATTATTATATTGCAACATAACAGGATACTTCAAGTTAAAAAACTTTACATTTAAACATTCATTTTAACCCTTTACCAATAAGTAATTGCATCTTTGCCCATTCAAATTTCCAACCTTCTTTTCTTTACTGAGAAAGAATTGTCTTGTCATCAAAAAAGATGGAAGTCAGCTATAGATTCTGTCACTTCAGGTTGGAATCTTCTATCTCAATAAATATTTCCAAGTGCAAAATGCAAAAAAAACCTCTTTATTTTCTTAGTTCTTAGGAGTGCTTAGGGAATAGGCTAACAATCATAATCAAAATGCTACTGAGTTGGCAAATGACTCTGTATTGGCTCGGTCCAAACATAATGTTTATGTGATGCCTAGAGGTCTGCACAGGCTTTGTCACCAAGGCAAAATGTCTCCCTAAAATGTAACTGCTTTAAAAATCCTCAGATGGACTGCAAAGTAGTACTTTTACAGCACATACCTTGTTAGCTAAGTTGTCATCTAAGCATGCAATTCTTTCTGTTTTTTCATCTACGGTTTCTTGAAGACTGTCCTTTTCTTTGTCCAAAACAGTAATAGTACTTCTAAGCACATTGACTGCTTCATCCTGTGAAGTGGTCCTCTGGTTTAACCTATCTATAAATAAAAGAATAAGTACTTTCTATTTTAAAATCAGGAAATAAGCATAAAAGTAACTAGCAATTACCTATTTTCTCCTCTAGCTTTACAATTTCTTCTCGAGCTGACTGCAGTTCATCCTTTTTGAGGGACAATCGGTGCTGTAAATCTTCAACAGACCTCTGGAGTTGGTCATTTAAGAGCCTGGAAAATAAGTATACAGCTGAAAGAACTTTGGGACCTATTCAGAGTCATCTGAATGGCTTTTAAGCTGCTTAAAGTCCTCGAACAGTTCCAGCATAACCTCATGACAGGGCTGTGTCATACTAACCAGTCCTCTCCCTCCCTCTCTGGAAGGGAAAGGACTATTAAGGATTGCTGAGGCCAGAGCCTCTTGGTTGCTCTGGACTCCTGCAGCAAGTCCACTTCAATGGAATTCCAAAATGGAGAAATGGAACCTCAGTGGACCCACCATGATAATCTGAAACATTCACTTCCCCTAATTTCTGTTACCCTTCACCATGTAACTCATGTTACTTGTGTCTTTTGACTCTTCGCTTTATAAAGATTTTTATATGTGGCTCATAGCAGTGATTATCAGCCATAAGAAGCAACCAAATTGACAGACGCAGTTCTGATGCTACTTTTAAGAAATACAGAGCCTCAAAGATACATGAAACCATCTACCTACACAGTTGTTTTGCTTAGCAAAACATATCAGAGTGACCAAGGAAAAAAAAATGCAAAATGAAACTCCAAAGTAATTAAATGGATTATTTACAAAACAGGTCAGGAAATAAAAATCCCTCTGAAGTGGGATACCACAAAAGCTAGAGAAGCTTTGAATTAAAAACAAACCACCAATCTGAAATACAGTATGTCTGCAGATAAAGATTGCTCTCACTCAGTTTAGAGTGAAAATTAGTAAGGAAAAAAAAAGGGGGGGGGGACCTTAAACACAGCTATAACAAGTTGCCACCATGCACAAAGTAGAACCAAATGCTGAAATGACTGTAGCCCTACCCCCTCCTTTTTATAATATTAATGTTTTTCATTAAAATTACAAGGAACCTCACAAAATATTTCACTTTTACGAACAATGTCACAATTTTACCAACAAATACACTAATTGTTTTACCAACAGCCTTCTTTGTACAATTGGGAGCATTAGATGAACTCCAAGGCCTGCTTCTCAGCTTCAGTTCTTCTACTGACCCCACTATTGTACTGTTATACAGTGCAGTACAGTACTGTTCAGGTGGGATGGGTGGGCATGAGCCACAGCCCCTGGTTTCCCTGGTAAAACATCTAAAAGATCTCATCTATAGCATTACCTGTCCTGTAGTGATCTCTTACATCAAAGGCTTCAATTTCCACTCAAACCAAATACTAGATTTCGAAATTTCTGCCCAGATTTATTCAATACTCTACTTCCACTTTCTCTAAGCCTTCTTGTTCAACCACATTCAGATACCTGATGGGAGCCCTTTTCTAAAACAACTTTAGAAGAGTGCAGCAATGATCCTGCAAGTTTAAATAGGCCTTAAAAATACATGGGTATACTTGATCCTCCAGTTCTGAGGAAGTTGGTCAAATCCCCACAGACTGTGTCTATGGATTGGTAACGTCAGCTCTCAAAACTGTAATATGTGTGTGATAGTATTAGTGTATGAGAGTGACACAAGAAAAACAGCTCAAGTAAAATGACATTACAGAATGACCCTCCATGAACCACTCAATTGTGGAATATCAATGCCTAATGCTTGTCATAAAATTTTCAGTATTACTGACAACTCTGTAAAACTGGCACAATCTGGTCCTACTGCTGCAGTTTGCAAAGGCATTGCAAACAGCATTTGGAAATCCTTTTAGAAATTTTCTGTTCTGCTACATTCATAAGCAGAGAACATGGTTGTTAGCAGAAACAATTCTAGAAGGAGGACAAAATTTTAATTCACAATAGGCCATAAATATTATCAGTATATCTGGTCATCAAACAAGTCCAGAAGGAGCTTGCTGTGAAAAGCCACCACAGCACTTTCCTTACTCATATTTACTTTTCATGAAGACAAAAACAGTACCAAGTGATTTTGAAAATATTTATGGTCTTTCCCAGAAACTCAACTCTGCTATTCAGTCATAAAAAAAACAAAACTTTGGTAGCCTCTGTGAAAGACCACCCCATTTGGTATTAGACTTACTGAAGTGAGCAAATCTCGGCTTTAAATTGAGAAGAATCATCAGATGTCTGGGCAAGTTTACTGGACTTCAACTTTAATTCATTTTCCAACGAGTTTATTCTTTCCTTCAGAATAGAGACTGTAGTCTTTAGTTCATACCTTTCCATCTCAAACTGCAATTACAAAAAAACCCAACAAACATGTTATTGCTGTAGAAAGCTATCACAATTTGGCCTTTAAATAAAGTTAAGTTGAAAACAGCTAACAAAAGTAATTGCTTGAAAAGTCTGTCCTATTTTAGAAGCAATAAAAGCTTACTTCGTGACAAGGCACTTACTCCTTGAATATTATTCTCCAGTTCTGAAATATCATGCTGCATCTTTGTTTTTTCAAGGCTAGCTGCTTCTTGCTGATCCTGAAATAGAAATATAGAATTACATGTAATGAGATACACATTTTTAGATTTAACCATAGAAATTTAAGCTTAATGTTTAAGAAAATGTTGTTCTGCATTCTTAGATGAATCACCATACACAAAGTTCTCTCTGTAAAATTATAGAGCATTAGCTGAAAGTACACCGCTGCAGTTCAATATAACATCACTGAGTTTGGTTTTGGTTTTGTTTTTTTTAAAGAAAAAGTATCTTTATATTTGACCCCAACCAAATTAATATTTGTGAGTTGTTGCAGAAAGATTACTGAGCTACAGGGCAATATGAAAGCTTGCAAGCATGCACAGCTTAGTGTCCTAAACTGTTTGAAAATAGTTTATGAAATTATAATTAATATGAAACGTAAGACAGATTACAAAGCTAAGTGGTCTTCCTTCAAGCCTATGAAAAAATTTTTTTAAATGATGTGCCTGTTCTCTGACTTCTGTGTATAAGTGCAGTGACATTATTAAACAAATTCTCAAACTTCCTAAAAGTGCCTGAGATAAATGTCTTTGTGCAGAGATTTCAAAGTGGCACACATACAAAATGTTGATAGTCACCGACATGAAGAAAGGATAGATAGAGCTGGAAGCACACGTCTTCCACTGCATGCACATGCCTTAGGCAAAGAGGTCAGTTACTGCCACTGCAGTTCTCTATTTTTGTGGTAGTAAACCAAACTATAGAAACATTCATTGTACAGTCAATCTTGACATATGCTGTCTTTGGATCAATCCATTAATATGATTTAAATTTCTGAATTTTGAGGACGTTTTAAGAACCTGTATGCATCATATTAATGACCCAATAAAGAAGTCAGGGAAAACCCCCTGAAATCTTATGCTCTTAACTACATCCAAATAAGACACTAATGCACATTAATACCAAACATCAAAACATCAGAGTAAAGGGAAAATTATTGCATTAACAAATGTTTTTATAAGGTTAAAAATAACAAAACTTTGATTGGTATGAATTTCTGTTTGAGATGTTGCATGCCATTTAAAATATACTCTGCTACAAAATGCAACAATTACTAAATATTAGTTAATATGAAAAAGTCAATAAAGTCCCCTCTTTGTGGGATGAGAACCACATGTGACAGACAAGCATCTTTGAAGTACTGCATATGCACAAAAATATTCTGTGGTTGGGGCTTCATATCTAGGTTCTTCACACAAGGTGATGCCATGGTTGCCCTTAGATACTTAAAGCATATTCCTCTCACCCTACCTCCATCTAGGAACTCAGTTTACAAGGATAATTCAGACAATTCATTGAGCTCTCTCAAGTGGGTTTGAAATCAGGTAAGGTCAAAAGTTATGGAAAAGGGGAACTGACAGACAGCCAGACACAAACACTGCATTATTGTACAAGACTTCCCTATGTGCCACCTCACTGTAAGCAATGAAGCTATAAAAGGTCACCTTTAATTGTTCTCTGAGGCTTTCTTTTTCTGCCATTAGTCTTCTAAAGTCAGTCACTGCAATGTCTCTTTCTTCTTCCACGTGACTTTGAGAAACTGAGCTATGTTTTGCTTCTCTTCTCATCCTGTCTAGTTCACCCTGAGACTTTAAAAGATTATCGTTTGTTAGCATACATGGATTACAATTAGTACAATGTATACAGTAATAAAAAGGAAAGTTTCAATGTTGTTATTACAATAGAAGTACTACAATAGTCTTATTTTTCCCTAGATAACTAAAATATACTCACTAAATCACACAGTGGTATAAGAACTTATGCTGCAAACATACTCATGACCCTTTTACTGTTCCAAGTATAGCCTAGCTTCACTCTGTTTTCTTAGCAGTTAACTACTACTTCTTCCTTGCTTTCTAGCCTGTATCCTTATCCAGCCTTCTCATGCATTCTGTTGATTCTTTTTCCTGATATTTCTCATTTACAAATGCCAGTACAGTAAGTTATAATGGCTTTGAGGTTAATACACTAACTTCAGAATATACAGTTTTATCAACAAGTAATAAAAATAGGTATATATTTTATTATTCTTGTTCATATTCTAGCATGTCTATAGTCCTCACGTTCCATTATAGAGAGAAGTTTTTTCATTTTAAGTAAGAAAAAGCACAAGTGTTAATTGGTTATTTCAATGCCAATTATAAACAATCTCTTCTTACCTGCTCGTAAAGAACCTTTAATCTATCTCTTTCTGCAGTCAATAATTTGACATTGGATTGAATTTCTATAATGTGTTTTTCAAATCTGTCTAACATGGACCGTAGCTCATCTCTTTCTCTGATGATCAATCTAAGATCTTCACTCTGCAAAGTGATTATTAAAATTTATGTTAAAATAGACTAATTAAAATATTTGTATAATTAATACAAAAAAGAAAGCACTCATGCTATTAATAATTCATGCAAAATACATACATAATAAATTTTAATTGCAGGAAAAGGCCCATCATTGGTGGTATAATTTAAACAGTAAAAACTAACTGTTAAGGAGAAAAAGCAAAACAGCTAACCATAAGATTTCGACCTTTTTCTGTTTACCATCTAGTTCTATTTATTTCAAACAAACTGATCAATAAGTAATCAATATGTTATTGCAAAATGTGAATAGGAAAACAAAATGCAAGTTCACTGGAGTCTGTCTCAGTTAATTTCTTAGGTTAAGAATGTGATTTATAAAACTGCTACAGTAATTTACTGCTACTGAATTTGAAAACACATTTGACAGCTCCTTAAATGGTTGGTTCTACAGTGTTTTCATTATGTTTCAGCTTGTCTTGACAGCAGGAACTTTACCTTCTCTGGAGTCCTACGGCTTGGGCTAGGTCTTCGTCTTATCATTTTCTGAAGATATTCTAATTCTCGCTTATAATAATCTCTGTCATCTTCTAAAGCCTTTACAAAGGAATCTAGACGAGATGGAGATTTGTCTCCTAGGGCTATACCATATTCTAATCTCATTCTTTCTATTTCTAAGACAAGCTCTCGTTCTGCAGAAAAAGAAAGAAACACAACTGTATAGGAACCCTATGAATTTCCACAAAGACATTTGCATTTGGGATGGACTAACTCCCAGCAGACGTTTGGGTAGAAAATCTGCTAGCAAGGGTATAGGAGACCTGGTTAACAGTAGGCTGAATAGGAGTGAGCAGTGTGCTCTGGACTAACAGCATATTGGGCTGTATCAACAGAGACACAGACTGAGGGATGTGATTACTCCCCTTTACTTAGCACTCATTAGATCTCATTTACAACACTGTGTTCAGTTTTGTCCCCCCTAGTACAAGAAAGATGTTGATAAACTGAGTGAGTCCAGAGGAGGCCTGCCAAGCTGGCCAGGGAGCAGAATCCTTGCCCTGTGAGGAAGGGCTAAGAGAACTGGGCTTGTTCAGCCTGGAGAAGAGCTGGGGACCCAAGAGCAGACTGACAATACCAAGAGATGGTTATAAATAACATGGAACCAGTTTCTTCGCAGAGGTGCACAGTAGGTAAACAAGGAACTATGGTGATTAATTGCTACAGGCAATTACAAGCAATAGAGGGAAAATATTTTTTATTCTGAGGATAAACATTAGAATGGATTGTTTAGAGATATTGTGGAATCTCCATCTCTGGAGGTTTTAAAGATCCAGCTGCATAAAGCTCTCAAGAAACACAGTCTGAATTCACTCACCCAGAAAGACAGAGAATAAAACCAGTTTTGGACAAAAGAAATTATTTTGTATGAAACTGCCATAGTATTAGTATTAGGATGTCCTGTGGGGTCATAGTAAAAAGCTCAACTTTCAGTTCGCACATGCAGAATGAAAACATGTTTCCATGGCAAAAGTTTTCACTTCAATTACAACTGAAGACCTGCCTACAGTCTTCTTTTCATTGACATATATCAAGTCTTTTAGTATTATTAACTGTATCTTAACTAGGTAAGGTTTTCTATTTCAAAAATTATAGGAAGATAATTTACAGGAATCTATATTTGATGATTTACCTTTTATTTCTAAGTTCTCTGTTTTTTCTGTCAGCCTTTGTTTCTCCTGTTCAAGCTGGTTTAGCAACAGTTCAAGATTTTCTTTATCATCTGCTTTTCCAAAGAGTTCTTCACTCAGTCTCTCGTTCTCCCTATGACATGAGCATAACTCCTGAAGTAACAAGTATTATTGCAAAAGTTAGAAGTACCAATAGAGACATTTGGAAAAAATTATTTAACATTTTGTTAAACTTTTAATATTCAACATGTTTACCTCTGTTTAAGATGGATGCTTTATGCTTTAATATTTGTTAAAGGCCATCATCACTTAATACTACATTTTATTACATCAAAGTAAGCATTACTTTTGACATGGTTTGCAACCAGTAATAAAACAAGCAAGATTAACCCTTGATTAATTCAAGATACCAACTAGAAGGTTAGTGGGATACAAACATGGAAAAAAGTAATAACTAAAACAATAAATAATTTTAAATGGCATTTAGTAACACTGTTGGTGTTAAAGTACATCACAATACAGCATCTTAGTCAATCCAACCTTGCAGTAACCAAACACTATTTGTAATGTCTTTCCTATAATCTGGTGTCCTGAAAATGAAATATTTTTGTATTTTCAGGTTCACTGAAATACTAAAACAAAACACTGTAGTAAACTAATACACAACTTGCTAAATGGTGGAAAGAGTTTGGTCTACAAGGAATTGATAATACTGATGTTTTCGATCTGGGCTACTATGCTTTGTTTCTGAGTAAGCAAGAATTGCATAATTATTTACATGCTGATTAAGATACAAAGTAGTTTATAAATGAAGGAAATCCTCTAGGATGTCATAACTCATTTGTGGTAAAAATTACTGTCATGGAAATTATAACTTCAGATAGCAGAAATAAGGAAATGTACAATAAGGACATAGTCAACCATACTGTCTACAGAGGTTTCTTTCAGTTTATTTTTGCAACAATATGATGTAGCTTCTTTAGCTCTTTCATTTATTAATTAGCAATTTTTTACAGTACAGTTTGGGGTACATAAAAATTTCCTTGTTAATTATTAAATTGTTAATTCTATAATAAATGAAAGAATCATGCTGATGACAGTATAAAAATGCTACAATCAAGAACTGAAAGTATTTTAACTTACTGATTTAAGCCTTGTTATGGTTTCTTCAAGATCCTGTATTTCACTGTGTTTTCTTTCAATTTCCTTCTGTCAAACAAAATTAACATACATGTTAAAAGTTACATACTCAAAATGACAATTCCTTTGTTATAAAAAAAATAAGGAAACACACTATTTTTGTAAGAAATAAAGTATAACTAGTTGCTTGTAATCTGCTAGATTTTAAGCAATAAAGCTCCTATGAATTGCAGGCACAAAAAAATTGTGGTATACACACCCATGCTCTTTTTGAACACAATAAATTCTTGCATGACTCCTCATAGAAAAAAAACCTCCAAACACAGGCATCACTGTTGCAAATATCTATTACCTATCAATAGTTTTAAGTATCTCAGAATTTTATTTCATACTAAGCTAACAGAGGAAGGAAGATTGCCTCTTAACTAAACACATCTCACCTAATAAAGAGACAAAATTGCTGTGATTAATCATCTTTTAGTGAGAAATTCTGTACAGTATTAAGTAAACTGGAAAAAAAATATTTTTAATCTTCCTTTACAAGCCAATAGGTAATTTGTTGCAATTAAAAATATAAAGCCACCTAAGAGCTGAGCAGATCCTTCACACTGTAACACGTTCGTGATTACCTTTGCTTCTCCTATTTCCTTATCTGCAGTCTCGAGCACAATTTCCTTGTGCCTTTCCAACTGCTGTGCCAAGTGGTCTATTTCATTCAGTTCTTGACACAGTTCTTCATTTTTATTGCTTAAATGCACTACCTCACTAGTCACATTTTGTTTAGTGTCCAAGAGGTCTTGGATGCGATTTTCAAGTTCTTTGTTAGTTTGCTGAAGATATTCAACCTGAAAGATATTTTTTATCAAACCATTAATATGTATTGTTAAACTAGGTAGTGGAAGTTCCTTCCAATCTTCTGAAACATAGTATCTCTACATCCATAGTAAAAAAGGGACATCTTGTTAAAAATGTCAAGATTTTATATTTTTAGAACATAATGCTTATCAACATGAAAAAAATATGATTTTACAAAGGTGCAAGGTGAAGGAATTTGTTACTACACTGTTCTTTATCTAGTCTCCAAAACCTGAGGTTTACTCTAAAAACAAAGTACTGAAAAGCAGAGATCTGTATAGAAGCCTGTCTTGGCATCAGTCTAGTAGACCCAGTATACTCAGAGTTCCCCTAAATTTCACAGGATACAAGGACACGTTCTTCTCTCCACCTTTGTAGTATATTTGCTTGGCTTAGTCTCACTGTTACTCCTTCATGAAAGTGAAGCTTTACAAATCAGATTCCCAAAACCTATCTTGCCCTCAACAGATCTCAGCACCTTAAACACAACATCCTCAGAAATCCTGCTCTACAGATATTGTTGTTTCCCAGTATATGTTTCCCTGAGAGTAAAGGGAAGAGAGGCAGGGATGTAGAGGAGGAATAAAAAAAAATATATGCAATAAGGTACACTACCCAGGAGCATAGAAGCCTGGAATATCTTGAAAGATTCAAGGTGACAGAGGTGCTGCACTTCCACGTCCACACAACTTTCCTCAAAACTCTAGAAAGAAGTATTACTGTAGACATGGAAGAAAGTCTGAGCCCTCTTACAGTCATGAATACTACTACACAGAAATATCCAGCCATTTACTATCAGAGAATAAAAGTGGTATATTGGCACTGAGCCTGAACAAATAGTCTTGATGGCCCAAAACCAGCTTTATGCAGCTCTGGGCTTACTCTGTCTACAATTTGTGTTCAGTGTGACTTACTAATTCAGGATCACTGAACACAGCTGCACTGCTTCCAAGTTGTAACTCATTCTGTATTTTTGCAGCACTGAACCTAAACTAACAAACTCTGCAACCTGGCTTTCGTGCCACTGTTCATCACGCACAATCAGTATACAAAACATCTAACTCACTTGGAAAAATAGAGAATTGATGGTACAAATCCAGAGATTGGCTTTACTTGATCTGTACTCCAGCCTGTCTTGTATTTTTTTAAAATCCTGATTCTGACACCAATATTGAATGCATGATAATATGCACAGTAAACACAAACATCTTTATCCTAGGCTTAACCTTTCCTTGAGAGTCTATGTGGGTTTTTTTAAGATTGATAGTATTTTTATTTTTGACTAACCAACAGCAATAAATTCGTTACCTGCAAATTCAAATGGGTGATAAGATTCTCATTACTTTTACTTTTCGATTCCAGAGAGGTAACCTCACGAGAATGCCCACCATCCAATGCTAGCATTAGGTACTCTATTTCTTTGTCTCTTAGCTCAACCTTTGAGGGAGAAAAAATAAAGTTCTTTGGTGTCTTCTATGCCATTTAATAGAACCTTTGTTCAAATAAACACCTATATAACATCCAGTGAAAAGATATGCACCTAATAATGTAGTTTTTATTTTTAATTTTTTTTTTTAGTTTTGGATTTTTCTGAACAAAGTGATCTCTTTGAAATAAAAATAAATGAATCAAATAGAATTTGTGGAAAAAAAATGAAACCATTTCTACTAGAAAGAAGAGAAAACAACAGTTTTTATTTAAGTTAATGAATGTTGCAAATTAACCACCCAAGAGTAGCATTGAAATTTAGGGAAAAAGCTTTTAAACCAGCTAATTTGGTGACAATTTCAGTGTGAAAATCAAAGAGCTGAAAAAGAGGGAACATTGGAAAAGGAAAACCAAGATGTGAACAAAAAAAAAAAAAAGACCAAAACACTCAAAACAAGAGGATGGTGCCCATTAATCCTCAGATATTTAAAGATATAACAACATATGAACAATTGATGCAATTGCCTCACTTAAAGATTATACTTTATCAATAAAGTCTAATTAAAATATTGTAAAATCTGCTGTTCATAAATTAACTTTCAAGAATTGAAACTTCAAAAAATATAACCCGTTCAAACAGTGAAAAAAATTATCCTAACATACTTGTAGATCAAATTATTGTTTTGGACCAGTTAATGCTTCTGCACAAAAAAACCTAGGCATACACCAATTCTACTTATGATCATCAAGTTTTTCTTATTTAGTGTAATTGTAATACACAAAATATATCAGCAAAAGCAGTGGGCAAGTATTTTATCATTGCTTCTGTCTCTAAAAGCAAAGGAGAGAAATAGCTCAACATAGGCAAGTTAGAATAATTCTATTTCATAAACCCTACAATACTTTCCCAATGAGCTTAAAACACAGATTATAATCAAAACCATTGCAACGGCTACTACAGCCAAATAATAAGAAAATAATCTGTAAACATACCTGTTTGCTATAATTTTTCATTCCACATTCAGCTATCTCCAGTTTTTCCTCTAGGTCTGTTACTTCTGACTGAAGTTCATGAATTCTGAAATGTAGCAATATACTGTTTATGCGGATCCATGGAAGAATTGTGCGTACCCAACAATTCAATATCAGTATTTTCTCTTTGTTCCTGAGCGTAAACATTTCACCAAAAAATAGTTTTGTTCATACAAAGTATTAATGCAGAAGCCGTTGTTTGAGATATTGTAGTGGGTTGACCTTGGCTGGCTGCCAGACCCCCACCCAGCTGCTTTCCCACTCCCCCTCTTCAACAGGATGGGGGAGAAAATAACAAAAATGAAAAAGCTCACACCTCAGGACAAAGACAGGGAGATCACTTACCAATTACTGTCACAGGCAACACAGACTCGACTTGGGGAAGATTAATTTAATTTATTGTTAATTAAAAATAGAGCAGGATGGTGAGAAACAAACTAAAATCACCTGCCTCCCACCCTCCACTTTTTCCCAAGCTCAGCTTCTTGACTTTGCTCCTGACTCTTAGATCTCCCTGCTACTCCAAGTGGCACAGGAGGGATGCAGTCAGTTCGTAACACTTTGGTTTTGCTGCTCCTTCCTCCTCACACTGTTCCCCTACTCCAGCATGGGGTCTGTCCCATGGGACACAGGCCTTCAAGAACCACTCCAGCACGGGTCCTCTCCATGCGGTACAGTCCTTCAGGAAAAGACTGCTCCAGCGTGGGTCCCTCATGGACTACAGCTCCTGCCAGAAGACCTGCTTTTGCATGGGCTCCTCTCCACGAGCTGCAGTTCCTGCTGGGAGCCTGCTCCAGTGTAGGCTCTCCATGGGCTGCAGCTTCCTTCAGGGCATATTCACTTGGTCCAGCAAGGGATCCTCCATGGGCTGCAGTGGGGATATCTGGTCTGATGTGGTTTTCTCCATGGGCTGCATGGACAACCTGCCTCACCATAGTCTTCTTCATGGGCTGCAGGGGAATCTCTGCTCCAGTGCCTGAAGCACCTCCTTCCCCTCCTTCTTCACTAACCTTGGTGTCCACAGGGTTGTTTTCTCATCTTTTTCTCACTCCTCCCCTCTCACTGCTGCTGCACAGCAATGTTTTTTACCCTTTCTTAAATACATTTTCACAGGGGAGACAAAAGCTTGGCTGATGGGCTCAGCTGTGACCGTGGTAGGTCCATTTTGAAGCCAGGTGGAACTGGCTGTGTCCAGCACAGGGTAGCTGCTGTCGTCTTCTCAGAGAAGCTACCCCTGCAGTCCCTCCACTGCCAACACCTTACCATGTAAAGAGATATATTCTAAATAAAGAAAAAGAATTGACTTGAACCTTTCATAATATAGGCTTCCAAAACAAAAATAGTATTACAAAATCAAGAGTATTTTAGTCTTCCAAAATAAATACAAAAGGTCAGTTTATTCCTATGTAAAACATTACACCTAGCTTTTTTCCAGAATACTCGATCTAAAATTAGGTGTAACAGTAAAACCAGTATAGAAATCTTAAGGGAAATCCTTTAAGAAAATAAGCAGCTTATTAAATATCCATTGTAACTTTGTCACAGGTAGCACTGACAATCATTAAGTAGAACCCTATTTAAGAACTACTAACAGTGTTCTTAAAACATGAAATATAATTTTGTTTGAGGCAAATTTGAAAAGTAGGAGGAGGGTGGGGGTTGGAAAATCACTGCAGATAACTAATACCTATACTTCAAAATTTAAAAGTTCTTGAGGTTACCGATTATCAGCCACCTGAAGAAGGTCTGCAATATAAGGGTCCTCTGGCTGAGGAACTGGATAGGCACTAACACCTGATGGAGGGACAGGCTGGTCTATCTGCATCCGTTGACGCCTGAAAGGAATGCTTCTTTTTCTGCCACCTAAAAAAAGCCCAAACCCAAAGGCCTATTACTTGGAGTTAAAGCAAAAGAGTCGTCTTCCTTTATACAAAATTAAACATCCTATTTATTCCACTGCTTCTAAACTCACACATCTCACTATTTTAAACTTATTGTAACAAGTTGACAAAATTTGTACATTCTAGATAACACCATTCTTGCAGGTTAGTATGAACTTTGTCAAAGTTCAGTTTTATAATAAGGAAACATGCAAAATTCAGTATAAGTGATTTTAAGACCCTAAATATTCTACAGCTCCAACTTATTAAATCTCTTACTAATTTACTTCACTAAAAAAGCTAAATTAAAGCATCACAAAAGACATTTTGTTTTCACATTTTAAAAATGTTTTATGACTAACCTCTGCATTATTTTAGTAATGTTTCTTTTCCCTTCTATCCTATTGTCATTTCAGTAAATGAACATCATAAGCGTATCAAGCAGAGTAGGTTATGTGCTTGCATGGTAACATTATGTTAGAAACAAAGCAAAACATAGTATTATTTCCAGAGGGAACAACTACTCTTCATCACACAATTAAGTAAGAACATACAATATTTGATGACGTCATATGGAAAAATCCCAGAAGACTGGTGACCAACAGGCAAGTATGCAGAAAGACAGACTAACGTGTAATAGGGTGTCATGTAAATGCAGGAAGGTGTGTAAAAATAGAGAGGAATTTTAATTTCACCTAACTACCTATTTATTTCCCTCAGATGCCAAAAATACATAGGTAATGACTTGGAAACAAAAGACAATTTCAAAATTTTACAAAATACTTCTCTCTATTTCCCTTAGCCTGAAAAAAAATTAAGAAAAAGGAAACCCTGGAGAAAGAAATTAAACTGAAAGTAACATCCAGAAATTTTTAAGTTGTCAAAAGACCCTTTAAATAGTGTAAGCTTTTGGAGACTTGAAATATTTGTTTGTAGACATATTTTGTAGCTCGCTACTTTTAGATCTTGGTTATGAAAATCTGAATTAGTCACACATCATCAATTAGCTGTCAAAAAGTGTCCAACAACCTACCTTTGCCTAAATTAGGTGCAGCATTAAAAAATAAAAATAGGTGCTGATTAACAGTGCTTTCCAGTCACATTAAAAGACTGAATAGTCGTCTATTGAATCCAAGTTTGTATTCAAATTTGGCCCTAACACAACTGATGTGCTAATGAAACTTCTTCCATACAGGAAAAAAAGACTGAATTCAGAGCTAAAACTTTCAAAAGGTAATGTTACTCTATTGGATAGTTGTTTTACTGTAGTAACTTCTCTTTCTAGAGAAAAAAAAAAAAAAAAAGAGATTATGCTCTGAAGAGCCAAAAAAAAGCCCAGAGATAGGTTTAAATATCTGTGATTATTTACACTCACCAGGTGTTTGCACTACTGCTTGCAGATTCTTCTCCTGAAGCTGCTGGATTTTTTCAGTCTTCGCTTTGTTCTCTGTTTCCAGCATTTTAAGTTTATGTACATATTGGTTATTCAGAAATTTCAAGTCATCCCTTTCACGTTCAGCTTTCCTTAAGGAGGTTTTCAAATCTCCAAGGGAGAGGAAAAACAATATTAACTTTCTTATTATAATTTTTCCTAGTAGCATCAAAATAGGCATAAAGAGAATCCTATACTCTTTTTCTGTAACATTAAATTTTCAAATACCCATACCTGTATATATACACACACAAACATATATATTTATACGTCATAGAAATAAAAGCCCTTTGTAGAATAAAGGCATATTTAACAGCAGTATTTCTTCATTTTAAATTAAAAAGTAGCATTTCAAGGTATGAAAGTACAGTTACAAGTTCTAACATTTTCATGTTTGATTAAAACAATGATTTGTAGGCCCTCAGAAGCTTTTTAGCTACAAAAGAAATGCCTGTGCATGAGCCTTAACTCATTAAAGGCCTCAAAGTCAATGACCACTCACACTCACTTTAAAGTACAGATAAATGAACCTGCAGATCAAGGATTTGTCTGCAATTTTATTTTGTCATGGAAGGATTTTTTAAAAAGTATCATAATTTTTATATTACCTTTAACATGACGATCAGATTGCTCTTTCAGTTTTAATATTTCTAAATGCAGTTCATTATTTTCCCTGGTAAGTTTAGCACTCTCTGTTTTATAAGGCTCCAAAATAGCATCATAATTGCTATATTCTTTTTCAGTTTTTCCAGCAGATAACTTTGCACTGCGCAAGCTCTCGGTTGTACGAACAAGGTCACTAGAATAAAGGAGCATCAGCCATATTAGAAATGTTACCAGTCTTTACACTGCAGACACAAATATTTATTATGACCTGAGAAACAAACCCCTTTGCCTGAGACCATGCTAACTGTAGAACAAATGGGTTCAAAGAAAGGCAAAGAGAACATTCAGGTAAGAAAAATGGAAAGACAGGAATCATTCACTTAAAAAAAAAGTAAATAGGAAGGGACAGGACAAATACACAAAATAAAGATATTTAGAAAGCATATCAGAAGTTTACATCTGATAATTCAATAAACTCTCTTTTCTACCTAAAGTGAGAGATTCAAATTGGCAAGATGATTTTTCCTGTAAGAACCACATAAATTGTAGCACTGCTTACCACAGAAGAAACTTAAAGAATTAAAAAAAGGTTAGAAGGTTACTAGTATTTATATGGAGATCAGAAGCTCCATAAAAGAGATTAGTGGTAAGTAGCTATAAACATTTTTATGAAAATAATATTAGTGTTAGTGGCAGAGAGATTAAATCTGTCAGACACCAGAATGAGAATACTGAAGGCAGATTACTCCACAGTTGCCTACCTATGGTTCTTCCATCTGTATTAGATGCTGGAGAGCAACAGAACCAGAATATCTACATTTGCATGTTTAGTCAAATATAACTGGATTACTATGGAAATTACTATGTTCCTAATCACATCAAAGCCATGAACTGGCAGATATATTAAGCAGGCCACCTAAAAATCTGTTTTTCGTGTTGTGTGTCCTATAAAAACTGCAGAGATAGCAAATTTAAACTTCTTCAAATGGAATAATAAAAAACAGAGCTGTGAATGTTTTATTTTAAGTCACAGTACAGACAACTGGAATTTTTTATAAAACCAGTTATAAGTGTGTTCTTTAAGCACATATCAACAGTGACTATTCTTAGCTCTCTTATGAGGTCAGAAAAGTTTAATTTTCCTAGACCATTGAACCTTAGAAACAATTCTACTGAAATAAATGAGATCTTAAGATGTTCACATTGCTTAAGCAAACCTTTTCACTTCATCGTACACAGGAATTGAATGCCAGCTCTGAAATAACATTGCTTGAAAATAATCTTCAGACTAAGCATTCTTCTTTATATGTCAATAGCAAACTACTATATAATTACTACAGTTTTTAATGCATCTCCTTTTGAATACCTAAACAGCTTTTCCACCAAAGGTAAACTCTCCACTCCCAATGGTTGCCGATAGCCCAGTTGATCTAGACGTTTCCTGAGATTAATGAACTTTCGCTCTGCAGTTGTAGTCATTGTAAGCACACCTTCAAAGCAGCTTTTGTCACAGTCAAGAAAAATAGGACACCTGCAAAAGATTGTCTGTTACAGCATTTGTCCTTTAAAGAAGCAATAATACAGAAAACAGTAATGGAAAAACCATTTTTTGTGTAGGAAATACAGTGCATAAACATGTCCTTAAAATTCAAGTAAGCCAAAAGAGAATCACACAACAACTAAAAAGGTTTAAACATATTTACATATTTCTTTAAAAAGAAATATTTGCCTTTCTGTGGAAAGACTAAGAAATAAATTCTGATTTTTTTGAATAATGGTCATCATGGTATCTTCCACAATGCAAACTGAGATATTATTCTCAAAAACTCCCATCTACTTTTTTCTTTCATATACAAATCTTACTTTCAAAGTTTACAAGGCAGTACTTGACACAACTTATGCCAACCATTTGTAAAATTCCATAAAATGTGTAAAATTTAAAAGACAGATTAACTTTTAACATATTTTTTCTATGTGGGAAAACAGGAAAGAAAAAAAAAAACCACCACCTGTGTACTATAGTCCTACCTCCATAATTTTCTGGAAAATACAGTTCAAGGATCAGAGGTATGTTTTCTTTTGACTGATTAGTTATCTTGTTATTAGTAACCCGATTTAAAAGGTGCTGGATCAGCACTACTGTATCTGAATCCAGAGGACAGTTTTGGTTTTGGCACACACATTTGAGGGAAAAAGAATTTTTATATTGTTATATCCTTCTGGATTTAGAGATACAATGAGAAAAGAAATTGAATACTAAAGTTGATGCTCCTCAGTGTGTGAAAACATATCTTCGATAGTTAGAAATATTTTTGAAAAATACTTATTTCTGTAAAACGTTTTCCCTCACATTTCCTCAGAAGTTTCATTATTAACCTACTAGCTGCAAAAACCGCAACAAACTACTGATCCAAGAAAGCATTGTTTGCATCTCACATGAAGGGGATAGAACATAGATATAATTTAAACCATGCTGTTTCACAAATCTCCAGCTCTTCAAAAGATTATTTAATAAATATATGCAGGTGCTGGAAAATAAAATTATTTATGAATAATAAAATGAGAGAACATGCAAGTTTCTCTCACATCAGAGGATAGAAAGTAAGATTTCATCTCATTGTATCAAAACACTGCACGTAAGTCTAGCAACGGGACTGTGGTTGCCAGGTACTGCTCCATAGATGAGAGAAAATCACCAGTCTTATGAGCACAGCATCTGTTCCAGGCACTGCCAAAATATTTGTTTGAAGAAGTTCAGGATGTTGAGATATTAACTAGGCAATGGCATGGGGAACAATCCCTTACATATTGTACTGGGATGGTTGCAGGAAGAGGAGGCACACTTCCTCCCATTAAATGGTAACTGTCAATGTACTAAGAGGAAGACAATGTACTAATGTGCGCTAAAGGCTTTTGGTTCACATTTGGCAGCCAAATATTAAAACTCAAAGTGATGAGACCTTGGTACTTCTGCATTAATGTTGAGGATTCTGCATTGAATTCAGGAAAACAGTGACTGTGTTACTGTGTCTAGATTTAGTCTCACAAATACATCTTATATTCCTATAGAAGTAAGCTGATAACTCTTGAGCACATCTTCTCCTTGAGAAGAACCATATCAGTTAAAGAGATCCAATTAGTCTAAAACTGTTGTTTAGACTTGATTTAATACCATCTGTTTTGGAAAGAGAAAGGATTTTTCTACTAATCATATTGAGAAAGTTTTACAGAAGAAACATCAAGAATAAAACTGCCTCAGCTTGTAATGGAATAAAGTTTTTCTACAATAACCACGAGAAAAAAATAGGTGTTAGCACTCCAGTAACTGCAGCTAGGAGGTAGATACAAGATCTTGCTAAATCACTACAATGGACATTTAAGTGAGGTGTAGTTATCTAAACATACTCTAACATTGAGAGGTACCAACAGCTTTCTGGTTGAATCACTCTCCTTCCTAAAGACTGGGAATTTTTAATTCAAGATAGTATTGCCACCGGAATCAAACAAGAAAGGATATTATCTTATATTTCCTAGAGCCACATCTGATCCAAAATTAGTCCAGGACATGAGTAGCTGGAGTATAGGTCCAAAAGGTGTCCAGGAACAGAAGTAAGAAGAATTGGGGGTCATTATTCCAGAGAGCTTAAAACAGATATTAAAGTCTTCAAAGACAATAATTGTTGTACACTCTTTGTTGGAAAGAAATTATGTGTCAGTAATTGTAGACTTCTCTCATTACAGTCAACCACAGCATACATCTCATACCTTAAAGTCTATCACTAGTCTTATCACAACATCAAAAAGTATCTAGTAACTTTTCCATCAGGAAAATTTGATTTTCTGGAAATATAAAATGACTATATGAACTGCTCTATTGATTCAGCAAGAATCCAAGATCAGTGTGACCCCACCGTGTCTCTGACAGTTGCCACAGTAAGAGTGTAAGAACATAAAAAACAAGAGCCAAATCATACTCCTACATACCTTCTCTTTCTATAAGCCTATAGTGCAGGGACTTGGGTCTAAAGTCGAACTTAGATCACTATAACAGTACTTTCTTAGTCATGTCTCATTGTTTTCTAGAATCTATTGCATTTTTACATTGAAATAGCCTGCAGTTATGAACTCCTGATTTTAACTGTATGTCTGGAAAAGTATATAATAAATTAATGGCTGTATGCATCTGTCCCCCCTTTTTTTCTTTTTATTGTAAGACTACTAAATATTCATTCCTTAGTGATGCTTTCAGTTATTCATGATGACACCTTTAGCAAATCCATTTTCCAAAACTTTCTAGTAGCTTGCACAGCCTATCCCTCTTCCATGTTTTTTTCTGGGATTGAAATCACTCAGAGCAGCCATAAGATTCTTTGCCTTCACTATTTATAATGACTCCTAACATCATTTGCCTTTCTGATTGGTCTAAAGCATCAATTAGATGCATTCACAATGACATCTCTTTTTCTCAGTGGTAACTGTCACTTCAGAGCCCATTATTAACACTGTTCCTTAATTCCCACTTTATTACTCAGTCCAGCGATACTCTTTTGCAACCCTTGCAGTGCTCTTACCATGTCCATATAACGAGCAGATTTCATCCCTTGCTATTTAACCCATTCTTTAGATCACTGATCAGTGTTAAATCGCAGAAAATCTACACATTCGCTGTGAGACAGTACTTTCTACACTTCCTTTTACCGACTTAGCTATTAAATAACCTTTTCTCCATTTCTGAAAGAGAACTGCTTTCTTAAAAGCCTTTGGTAAAGAACCTTCTCAAAGGCTTTTTGGAAATCCAAGTTTTCTACATCCCAGAATAATCTTTTCCTTAAAGAAACTTAATAGCCTTGTCAATCACGATTGAGTCATGATGAAAGGTATGCTGAACTTACTAGATCTGTCTACAAATTTGCAAAATACTGGAAAGCACTCTAACAACTTTGTTTTGATATGGTATTCCCACAAGACAGGCTATGTTAGCTGCATAAATATTTCACACTGTTCATTATCTAAATATTCCATGTAATTTTGTGCCACTAGGAAGAAAATATAATTTCCATTTTAGATGAAAAGCAGAAAATCAGATCAACAAACAAAAACGGAAAATTGAATGGTACTTTAAATCAGATGTTTCCAGAAAAAGATTTGTCAAGATGTCTAAATGAGTGCATCTCTCAGTTATTCACAGAAGATATATTCAGAGGCAATAGCCTAATTTTTTGTTCCTCCTTTGTTCACAAAGACTGCCAAAGGTGACAATTTTCATGTGCTTCATTTTGTGACATGCCTGGAGGGTTGCGAGCAGTCTTTCGAAAACCTTGGTGTTTATAATAGATGTATCTAAGTACATCTAAGTCACCAATGACTGAAATGGAAAATTGACACGAAAGGTAGGCAATAAGAGAACTTCAAATCCAGTTCCTTTAAGTTGTAAGTATAGAATCAATTTGCATAAAATTGTGTTAAAGAAGCACTAATGAGTGTTAGACTAACCAGTACAGGTTATCACATCAAAGCCTTCCTTTCAGTCTGAAAACAATGCAGCAAGCTTCATAGTTAGTATAGGTTAAGAACTGTTCCAGTCGCAACACTTGTGTTATCAATAAAAAAAGTAACAAAATAAAAAAGCAGAGCAAAGATGTATCTTAGCCGTGGAAGACATAATACAGTCATTAAGCCATGTGGAAGAAAGATACAACTACGCAGCTGACAATACAACACAAAGAAATTAGCATGGAGGAATTTATATGCTATGAAATCAATTTCTTTATTGAGTCTATAACATTAACACCAAAGACAATTATGAACTGGAGAGTCCAGTCTCAGTTTTAGGAAATACCAAAATGCATTCTTCATTCATCAGAACTGAAATGCTAAAGGCTTTATGTGTGTGGGTGTGTGGAATATGTTTACAAAAATTTGTTCCTGTCCTGTAATTACTGGTTACGTAGCTCATTCTGCTATAAAGAGCTAGCTTTGTTTCCACCCAGGTGAAGAAGGCACCTAGCAGACCAACCATTTGACTACAGAAACGCTCTAATGCATGCCTCTATACAGTCCATGGACACTGAAGGCTGTGTTGTGAAAGGCTGTTACTGTAACATCATTTTCAAGAGAAACTGAACGAGCCCGCCCTTGTTTTGGCAAACTGTTTCCAGGCTGATTTGCTGGGAGTTCACTTCTGACTAGATACTCAAACACCATGTTTGCTATGAAGTGTCGCCACTTTGGCAACAGGAAGACATTTTTTTTCTCTAGAACACAGGTTTGCTCTTTAAAGAGTCACCAAAAACCTGTAAGTTTACATCACGTACAAGAAAACCCTATCGGGTACAAGGCTGGTCATCACCTATCTCCTCAAACTGCGAGCTTTATAAAAGACCTTTCGCCACCAGTCCATACCCACAGACGGGCAGATAGTCCCTTTTGAAATAAGTTTGTTTTTCGTTTTTCCACCCTCCCTCCAGGTCGGTCGTATCACACATACCGTTAAAAGCAAATTCTCCCAGGGCGGGCCACTAAGGAAGTAGCCGAGACGTTTCAGCAAGGCTTCAGCAGAGCTGCAGCTCCGGCGGGGAAGCGGAGGCTGCAAAACCCCGAGGGAACGAGAGACCGACGCGCAGGCCAGAGACCGGGGGCGGCTGCCTAGGCTAACCCGCCCTCCCCTGGGGTAGAATCGACGGGAGCGGCCCAGCGCCCGCTCTCCTC
>NW_010097838.1:23635-33172 GCF_000699245.1 Pterocles gutturalis | reverse complement strand
CTTCCATTTCCTGGAGAGTCAGGATAACAGCTCTTTGGTGATTTGAGTTTTGTCAGCCCTGTATTTTTTTTTAATCTAAAGACTTTACAGTAAAAGTCGCTACTTAATTTCTACACTTCTCTTTCAAGACATTCTCATTTCCCTGTGCAATCATTGTAAAGCTATTTAATCCTTGATTTAGGTCTGGAAAAATAAATACATTACCCACAACAATGAAGCATTGGTGTCTAGGTCAATTTTTATTTATTTACATCTTCCTGAGTTTAACAGACCAGTCTGAGGTATCTGTGCTATCAAAGCCTTCCCAAGTAGGATTACAAGAAGGCCAAAACTAACAAAACTCATCAGTTTTGTAGTACCTGAGATACTGCAGGGCCGGAGGGACAGCCTTATTCACAATCCTCCCCACACTGTAGCCCTCTTAGAGGTTCAAGGAGATGGAGGTCTGCAAAGGGTAGAACAAGGGCCCTTACTTCTGGGAGCAAGCAAGGGGGTCTGGTGCAGTTTATTAGATTAACCTTTACACGAACAGCTGGGCGAGAGTTGACTCCCTGAGAAATTGCTGGTGTATCATGCTAGTAAATAATCACAGTACAGTGTGTGCCTCACAGAGCAGGGGTGAGACACTGGCTGTCTTGCCTGCAGGTTATCTGTGGACCTTGCTGGTGCTACAGCCTGCATATTGAATTTTGTCTCGTAGATTTGCTCCTTTGCTTAAAACTGCTGGTCACTTCCCTGTTTTGTGCTTGGTTTCATTTACAGTGCTAATTGGCAAATAACTCACTACTCTCATGCTTATGCTGCTTTATATTTACTGCAGTCACAGTCCCTCTGTTTTCTGTTGCTGATCAGCATTAGATTGTGTGATATGTGGGTTATGAGATACACCTTCACAGAAAACCTTGTACAGTTTACTAATTTGCAAAAAATGAGGTAGTAATGACACTTGCTTTTATCTCCCTACAGTATGTGCTGGTTCTCTGCAATTCTATTGGCACTCCCTTGGATCCCAAATATATTGATATTGGTAAGCAACTTGCAATAGTCTTTTCTGTTTGTTTTTTTTTTTTTTTTTCCTAGTCTTTATGATTAATTTATCATGCAAGTCTGTTGTTCAATGAAACAGTTACTGTGTGGTAACACCCCTTACAGCCAAATGTTGTGACCTTCTGTTCTATATGTGGTTGTAACTATGTTTTTATATTAGCGTCTCACTTCTTCTTGAACTGTCCCTAAATGTAATAAACATGTATTCAGGAGTTCCCATGTTATGAACTGTAATTTGTGTTGGAAATGACCTATTAATTACTCTGGTAATAAAAATAGTGGCTTATAAAATCAATCCTATTCCTTGTAAAAATTGGCTAAATTTAAATTGATTCTTACAGTTAATATAAACTATTTACAATAGAATTTTAAAATATTGTTACTTTTCCTTTGTTTTTTTTTTTTAATGAATGTTTTTGTTGATTCAGATTTTCCTGCACAACAGTGGTAATTCAACTCCTTTTTAAGAAAATGTACTTTTTTGAAGAGGGTCCTGTTTCTCAGAGCAATTGAAATAGTTTGATCTGGACTTTCATTTAAAAATAACATGTTGCTGCTTCACAGATATCTTATAGATCAGTTTATCATATTTCAGTGTTGATGATATCTTTTCTTTATCATCTTCCTCAGAATTGTTTTATCTAAATAGTTTCAGATTATAAATTAAAAATCAAATAAAAAAAAATCAGTGGATTATAACAAGATTACAAAAATATCCCCAAGTCCTAAACAGATCTGAATTCCAGGCTTTCCCTGCTCATTGTTTGCTGCAGGTGTGGTACAGAGCATTGTCAAGTAATTGCAAACCACCGATTTCTGGGAGTTTTGGTAGTGAATAAAGATAGTTGATTAAAAAAAAATCAGTGGATTATAACAAGATTACAAAAATATCCCCAAGTCCTAAACAGATCTGAATTCCAGGCTTTCCCTGCTCATTGTTTGCTGCAGGTGTGGTACAGAGCATTGTCAAGTAATTGCAAACCACTGATTAGTTGATTTTTCCCTTTGAACGGATGAGGGAAGTGCAGACAAACTGACAAATCAGCTCTTTGATTAAGTAATACATTTCTGTTTGGTTTGGTTTTTGATTTATTTTTGGTTTGTTATCCAAATGGATCTGAATTTGGATTCAGAACAGACACTGTGAATCCCATTTGCAGTTTTCTTTTTGAAGCCTGATTCTTTGATTAACTTTTCTGTTTTGTTGAAAGGCTAAATAATTTGTAATGAATTTTCAGAAAAAAACCCTGCTTTTAATGAGAGGGGAGAAGATAGTTATTAAATGAAATGTATATACTTATTTTTATAACCTCCTAGCTAAAATGATGGCAAGTAGAAGGTGTATTTGGCAGTAGGTATCTAATGTGATTCCACTATGTTAGAAACGTGGGATATGCAATATCACTGCTGTGCTCAGTGGTATAGCACCTTCTGAGCACACTAAAATACTTAGGAAAAAAACTATGCATGGTCGATACAGCAGAGGAGCATATTGGAACATATTGGAAAGGTGTCTACTTACTATGTGTATATAACGTTGAAACTTACGTGCTCTGATTCTGCAGAAATTAGGTTTATTTTTTAAAGAAACCAAACCAAAACCTTCTCTCTACCTGTGCCAAAAAGCGATGTAGCTATTATGACAAGAAACCTCGTGAACTTTTTTGGATGTTAATTGCTTCCTAGAGCCATTGGTTCATCCTCTCTGCAAAAAGTATCTCTTCAGTCTAAATTAATCTCATTAGAGAAGCTAGTTCCAGGCCATAGTGCTAACAGTCAGTGTTAGTACTAAATGATAAACAAACAGACATTCTGTCTGATCAAATAGATGGGAAAAGTGTCTAGCAAGTTTTGGTAAGATAGAGATGATGAGGAAAGGTGAAGAACTATAAGACAAGGATGTAACAACAATTCACAGAAGAATATAGATAGGAAAAAAATCAACCAAAGAACAGAACTTTTCCTCAACCAGTGCTACTAAACAGGTTTTTTTTTAATTATATACTAAGTTGTAAGTGTTATTTTCTAACATTGTTCAGTTTTTCAGTGATGGCAGGAGGAAATCAGCTGAGAGTCAAATATATATTGTGAAATTCATGCCCTATATTATAGATCATATTTAAAATTAAGAGTATCCTGCTCAGATGAATGATTTTGACTTCTTTGTCCCATGAAATGTGTATGAAATATTGTGGTACTTTTTAGTCTCATAATTTCTGTTTATGTCAACTTGATGCCCTCTTGCCACCTTTTACAATAGGGTTGGCACGTCAGAATCTTAAAGAATAAAGTGCCAAGGAAATCCAATACCAAGAATTTCACAATGGATGTAGGGGGGAAAAAAACCCCTAAAACTGAGAACTGAAGTAAGATGATGTGGTGGGTGGTAGTGGTGTGGTTGGGGTGTCTATTGTGTCCTCCCTGTCCCGTCCTCCCTCCTGATCAGGTGTCTACACTGTGGGTGCCTACTAGTCTCCTGGACTTACTTGACAGGTGGGATTGGGGCGGTGGGAGGAGGATTCAGGGTTTGTAGGAAGTAGTTAATCTAATTTCTACAGCTGACATCTAAAATAATTCCAGTGAATCATTCCTGAAAGGGGTCTTTTTGCTCTCCATTGGGTACAAGGAAGCCCAGGACAACCAGCTCATCTGTCAGAATTGTCTAAAATTAGATGAGACGAATCCCACGCAAACAGTCAAAATTAGCTTTACATGTACACCTCTAACTCTGAATTTAAACTCTTAAATTTGCATTTTTCTAGTGTTCTGTTTATGTGAGCTTTCTATATCTGTGATAGTTTTATTTATTTAGATTATAAACAAAGATATCAGTTTCTTCGTGATTCCCCCCTTATGACCTCTCCTACAGCTGTCTACACAAGAAAAGAATCTTCTCCAGTGACTGAAAACAGTTAAAGAGACATGCTATTTAATTGAAAAATGCTGTTGTTGTTCCAGTTGTATTTGAATTGTGCTGAAGAGATGAAACAATGTGGAAAAACATTGTTCTTGTTCCTTTAGCTTAACTAAGCTTTCTGCAGTCTGCTTCTGTTCCCTCCAGTGTCATAGGACCAGTTTAGTGCACAGATTTACAATGCTCTTTCCTAGTGAGGGTTCATTTCTGAAAATGCTAGGCATTATAGCCTTCAGCCTCACAGATGGGCAAATACTTGAGGTTAGGAATATTTGCATTTTTGAGTCCTGAAAAATTTCTGTAGTCTCAGTAGTTCAAACATAACAAGCAAGCCTTTCTTTGCTGTATAGTAAACACAGACAAATCCTGTAAGAATCTTTTAAAGTAAGCCCACCAAATTTACAGAGGGGATTGAAGGTGGAAGTGAAAAACAAACACCTATAAATGCAATGCTTTTGGAACACATTGCGCTGGTTTTATAATAGTTGCTTTCCTTTATTGTTACCTTTGAAGATACAAATTTATAGAACTTGAAATATTTATACCATAAGGTCAGTTTGTGTGAGGTGTAGACAGTTGTGCACAGTCAAGGTCTTAACAGACAGTATATCATGCTGTTTATCACAGTTGGAAGCTTCTTGGCAGTAGAAAGTACAATTGTTCCAGTTTGACAGGGTGCTGAACTTAAGCAGCTGGCTGGCCTTGCTGAGGTCAATAAAGAGAGAAGACCTTGTAAAACCTTAAAGGCAGAAGACCGTTCTGTAAGTTCTTTTGAGATTCCAGTCGGTGCATCATTTCTAACAAAATCATTATCCTTTTGTCCTGTTTATACATGATAAAAATAAGCTTTAAATCAATTATCAGGTGAGAGTAATCATTCATAGTTTAAGATATAAACAGTACAAAAGTAAAGTGAACGTATCCCTTACTGAAGATAACTGGAGGGGTGTTATTGACTTCTGAAAAATATATCATCTGTCTCTGAAAGCTTTCCTCTTTCTCTTTCTACCAAAACACTTTTTCAGGGCGTTCTCTTTTAGTTAAGGAATAAATTGTTGCATTGAGTTCTGTCCTGAAAATAATTTGCATAGGTAGTTTTTGTCTTGAACTCTTGTTCTTGTTTCAGACTTCTAAGTCCCATATTTCAGAGTAGTTTAAAAACATTTAGATTGTTACATTTTTTTATTTTAATAAATGCTTATTAAAAATGCCCTCTCGTATAGTAGGATGTTCCTCAACAGACCACATGGTATCTGTGTGTTGCTGCCTATTCTTAAGTGGGAGCTCTTGACTGCCATGAAAGAGTGATCAGTCATTGGAACAGGCTGCCCAGGGAAGTGGTGGAGTCACCATCCCCAGAGGTGTTCAAGAAACGTGTAGATGTGGTGCTTAGGGACATGGTTTAGTGAGTTAGGTGGTGTGGGTTGATGGTTGGACTTGATGATCCTTGAGGTCTTTTCCAACCTTAATGATTCTATGATTCTATGATTCTATATTTTTTTGACTGGCTGTAATTACTGTAAATTGAACACACAATATCTGTTTTTTACCAGACTGCCCCTTGTTGGAATACCAATCACCTGGTGCTCTATTGAGCATAAAGATTTTACTTCTCCTTGAGACTTTGATGCCCTGCCAGTCTCTTGGGCTTTGATTTGGTAGGAAATTGATAGGAGAAAAAAGATTGCTAATCTAGGGATGCTAAGTAGCTGACGGAGCATTTGAATAATGCCGCTGAGAACGTGTGTTAAGGCACAATTTGTACGAATTGTTAATTTATAACATTTTATAAAATTGTTTGAACAAAGTGCTGTTAATCTCCTAATGACAAAGTAATTGTAACAGTGTGCAATGTTTGATTCACCCCCAGGAGATGCAAATCTTATGTTGTTGGGCTCTAAGCCAGTAGTCCAAGAAGGGCTAAAAAAACCAAAAAGTGTTTATTCCCTTTATTCTGTTGAACTTTTATGTCATTAGCTTTCTAATGCTTGTCTCTGCTAACGGTGGCAAAAAAAGGATTAATCAATCATTACCTGGTGAAAGGCCACCACTTCAACTTTCTTTGGACACTGATCAGTGGTTACACCTTAAAGCTCTTCTTCATGTTCCTCTTTATTTTGTCCAATGGTATTTTAGTTGCTGTGCTGCCTGTGCCTTGTTTTCAGGGCCCTTCACAATAGCTAGTGTTTGCTAGCCCATAAATTAGTCTTTTCTCCATTGTCTAGCATTATTGTGTTCCAGCCTACTAAGGTACAAAAATTAACCAACACAGTTTTTTATGTGCTTGTTTCACAGGCTCACAGGCTTTCTGTCAAAGTCCTTTCATGAAGAACTAAATATAAACTACAGAAGGTTAAACATCTTGTTATATAATATCTTTTTAATGGAAACACAACAGATGGTATCTGCTAAGAAAATGTCACTCAGGCTGGATTATATCATCTTCTTACATGTGCTTAGGAGCACTGACATAGTGAAGTGTTGAGTTATCTTTCGCATGTGTGTGAGCACCCAGTGAAATGAATACAACAGCCCGATCAACATCCAGGTGGATTAAAGGGCAGGGTGCTGGAGTCATGCCTAGGTTAGGTGTCTCGCCTCCCTCCTGGATGCCTTCACAAGGATGCCTGAACTACATGTGAAACAGCTCTTGAATTACTGTCACTTAATCATTGTAAAGTAAACTGTAACTGATTCTTTTCTTCATATTCTGTAAAATGTGGTCATTCATGTGTTGTTCCACGTGCGGTTCAGTTGTCCCACTTGCTGTTTGACATTTTCTTCTATTTATGAGTTAACACTTCTAGAGACATTTGAATTAAGCTCCAAAAGTAGGTAGATGTTATTGATCAGACTAAGTTTGTCCCAGTTTCTCAGGAACAGCCTGTAACAGGCTTGTATGAAAACAACAGTTTAGTCTTGTGTCTGTCAGATTGCTTGCTTTCCATCAGATTTCTGTGGGATTACTTGTGTCTCTTGTGTTTATATATCCTATTTCATGGACTAGAAAGTGTCTCAGCTTTTTCATGCAGTGAAGTAATATAGTCATGCATTAAGTTTGTTTTCCATCTATTCTTTTTTAAAGATTAGATGTGAAAGCAGGTGTTTTCTAACTGTTTTGAAGTAAGGTGGTGTGTGACTGAAATAAAGATATTGCAGAAGGTTATTAGAGATTCCTGGATATCTAAGAAATAAAGTTTCTGTTCTTCAGGGAGGAGGTTTTATGAAGGAACAGTGAAGAGAAATGAGGTGAGAAAACAAAGAAGGGCCAGAGAAAACTTAAAGGGCAGTTGTTTCAAATGTTGGCGTTTTTCTCATGGGATGGTGTGTTCAATCCTTTTCAGTATTTGGTCACTGACAAGTAAAACACCTGTTTAAATGTTTTCCGTAAAAATTTTCAAGGTCTGAAAATTAAATATTAAGACATTAATACTGAAGTTGGCTATCTGCAAAATCAGTGGGAAGAGCTGACAATCTAAGAAGTCCGCATGTTTAGCATGGAAAGCTGCCGTGCAGTAGAAATGCTGAGCAGAGGAGTGTCCAAATCTCTCCCTCCTTCTGACTTAACGTGCTTGCTTTTCTGTCTGCTTAATAGTCAGAGCACGAATTATTTGAAGGGCACTGATGCCCAAGTGAGCAGCACTTGCTGCTAAAATCAAGGCCTCTGTATAATTTTTTCCCTACACTGAAGAAAAACTAAATAATTAAATCAGCTGCTTAGTAAAGGGATTCTAGATCTTCCTCAGCCTGAAGGGATTGAAATGAGAATTTTTCCTTTCCCAGGAAAGGACAAATCTCATTCTGTCCTTCTCTGGCCCAGCAGTGTTTGACCATCCCCTCTATAAAGAAATGTTTCCTAATGTCCAGTCTAGACTTGGATTTTAGTTTCTTTTTCCATAGATGTTTCTGTTTGTATTTTTTTTTTGTGTGTTTGCTTTTTTAATAACTGTCCAGTAAAAAATGCTAAAGCAATTCTAGAAAAAAATCCCATATGCCCTACCTTTATGCAATTATTTGAGCTATATAGGCAATTTTTCAAATCTATGAGCTCCCATATATAGATACTGCTCTTCCAGATGTGTTTTTGAGTGGCTCTGATCCTGATGATTCTGAGATGTATCCCTCTCCCTGCAATTTCACATTGGGCTTAAATCCACTCATCATTTAGCCTGCTGTTGCAGAGCGGGAGAGACCCTGCCCTCCGTGCTGGCTGCTCATTCCTGCCCTCTCCAACATCTATGATTTCCTCTTTAATCCAACTTAAACTAATCTTTTATTTATTTAATTTTGAGGTCAGTTATACGAATGAACTGATCCAACATACTCTGTGGTCAAGCTACTGCTAGAGCTGATACAAAAGGACAGGGGTGGGTGTGTGGGGTTTTTTGACAGCAACAATCAATTTAAGTCTTAGGCATATTCATAAAGTGCCTAATTGATTGTATTCCTCTGGATAAAGCATAGATGTGTTGCCATCCTGTTTCTGGATCACAACAGAGCTTACGTTAACATCCTTTTTTCCCCAGATTGGGGTACTTTGAAGTGTGCACAGACGAGTAAGCTTAGGCTCTGTGGAAGCTGTAGGTGAAATGGGGAGTCACATGGTGAGTCTGAGGAATGTCCACGGCTTTCAGATGTGGGCTTGGTTTAGCATTGTGTTTGGAGTAAACTGTTTAAACATTGACTAAGCTGAGTGTAAATATGAGGTGTAATACTAAAATTTTGTAATTTGAGAAAGAGGAAACCTTATTCCCTCACAGGTCAGGAGATTCTCATGTTTCATATTTAAAGGATAAAAGCATTGATTGTTGTGGCATGTACAACTGCAAGGTAATAAAAGAACAGAGCAAATACACAGAATTTACTAATGCTGTTAATGAAACAGAGGCAACTGTATCCTTCAGTTGTATGTGACTAATTATTGAAATGAATGTGTTTTAAGTATATGAAATGCACTGAGTGCACATAATGTAAACAACTGCACTGCTCACATGTTAAGCATCATCCCTAAGCCTTCTTATCCAGTGTTTACATTTATACTAAAAAGTATTCTACAGCCATCAGGTAGCTTATATAATCCTCTTGGTTTCAAAGAAATAAAACCTGTTCAACCAATCTTCCCCCATCTGTCTCTTGTAGCACTCGTTTTCTTTATGGCAGGCTTATAGCTCCCTCCAGCGTTCTGTTCTGTGCTAAAATACAGAAAAAAATTTGAGATTTAATGTAAAAGAATTAGATTTTGTGCTCACAGTGTTATCTGTATGACTTGGTGTTTCACTAATAAACTGGGCTACACAATTCTTTTGAATTTGCCTGTTTTGCCTGGTAGTGTACTGATTTACTTGTAAAATTTGAAGACACTGGGGAATTGACTTAATAGGTTTCAACATTTTTCTATGCCTTTTTATATGCATTCACTCGTTTTCAGAAAGATGAAACAAAGGGTTATAAAACGAAAAAAAACCCACAATGCAGCCAAGAAAGTGTATTATAAAGAATAATGTAATGTTTTGAGTGAATATATATATGTGTATATACATATTTTTGTTTTTATTCACTGAACATTTACAGCAGGA
>NW_010097838.1:14442-23616 GCF_000699245.1 Pterocles gutturalis | reverse complement strand
TATCCACATATTCTAAATGGGCCTAGGGCTAAAGTAAAGAAAATGCCCTGCTGTCCTACGCTGTGATCTTTGGATGCATTAAAGTAAGAATAAGCACACACTTTGCTAAATATTTAATTTACTGCCATGGAGATAAAGAATTGTTATTTGGCCCAGCTATTAACTAAGATATAAACAACATTTCTAGGTTTTGTCTAACTCAAAATTTGGTAACTGGTTTGATTGTGCTAATCAAAGAATCTCTAGTAGACTGTCAACTTTTGAGTAGTCTTCCTTTATTTATATTTTAATCATTACAAATACGTCAGATATGGAGGTATTTTATAGATCTTCTCGGAGAGTTGATATATTCCTGAACTGGTTGTTAACCTGAAAATTTTTCTGTATGTATTTGATGTCTTTAATGCATTAGCACATGCTAATTTGCTGAAATAGTAGGGAGAATGTTAATTTTAAAATCAGAACTTGCAAAGAATTTATCTGCTCTTCTGAACAAGACCACAAGGCGCCAGTGAACTTTCTCAGCAATTAGTGAAAACTGCTGCCAGGTTTTGTGTGGTGCTTTTTGGTTACGGTTGGTTTTGTTGTTGTTTTGGGTTTTTTGGGGGATTTTTTTTGTTTGTTTGTTTGTTTGCTTTTGAACTATGGAGATATGATTTCATCCATTTGGGAAAAAGTTTACAAATTAGCATCTAGTCCAATACTTGCCGCTCTAAGTTGACAACCATTCTGGTTTCTAACAGGGCCGTTGTTTGTCACAATGACCAAAACGCATGTGATAGCAGCTTCAAAAGAAGCATTTTATGTTTGGCAGTATCGTGTGGCCAAGAAGCTCACAGCAATGGAAATTAATCAGGTAGCACGGACCAGAAAAGAAGGCAGGGAAAGGTTTGTCTTAGGCTTTGTCATTTTTCTTCCTATATTGTTGATAAAGGTGGATTCTCTCATGCCTAAAATATGAACCCCTGCCTTCTCATTTTTCTACTCAGATTTGTTGACTTGCAGGCCTGTAAGATTAAGTACTAGTTTTTCATAACAAATGTGTGTTTGCTGTCCAGATCTCTTAGACTTTTCTGGATTAGTTCCTGCTCAGTGTCTCCATTTTCTTGCTGCATGCTTCCATTATAGAGCTGTGTGTCTTGATGCTTTTTTCCCCCTCCCCTTTTTCTCTTACATACTCTTAGTTTCTAGGCAGCTGTGTTGCTTCTGATAAATTCAACTGCTTCTTGTGTGTCAGTGGCTGTAAGGACATAGTCTATCCAGCTAGTTTTTCTCTGAATACAGTTGTGTTTGATTGTGTCTTGAATGTCTAATGCTGTATGGACTTTTATACTCTCAAACTAAACAAGCCAAAGTCAACATTATCTTGCCTCCAAAGCATTTCCTTCCCAGGTGCTTATTAGTGGCATTGACTTTTCTGTCACCTCCACAAGCTTGAAAATTTGTTGTGATTTTTTTTGGTGTTATTTTATGTCTTTTTTTTCCCATAGAGATGCTATAGCTTCTTTCTATAAATCTATCAACTTCTGTCATCATATGTTCATAATAATGAGTAGTTATTTGTACATGGTGTAATAACTTACATTGTTCTAGTACCTGAATGTCCTAGCCTTGGACATGGCTGTAGATTTGGTAGAAATACTGGAAAAGTAAATAGTTGTGACTTGGCATAAACTGTTATTTTAGCATTCTAAAATCTTTCATAACACTACCTTTCAAGGCAAAAGAGAATTTATGGTTAAGTATTGAATACAATAATACATATGTTTTGTGGATATGAAGGTGAAGCTCTTCGTAAGTGTGGAGAAGAGTCTGCAGAAATATGGAAGTACATGTTTGAAAAGAGACAATTGAGGTGGTTGATGGTTTGAAGGACCTTCTTGTCACAGAATTGAAGTTTTTAGATCATGGGGAATAGACCATCAGGGGCTGTGAAAGTGAAAGCAACTACCATATCTTTATATTAATACAAAGCAGTTACCAAAGTGGATACTACTAGAACATAAGGACAGGCATAGCTTCTATTATCTTTTCCAATTGCAATGGTTTCTTCTGCAAGGACTGAAGAAACCTTTATGCTATCAGAAATAATCCTTTCTTTGGACTCACTTTTTCTTCTAACGTTCCTTTTCTGCAGGATTTATCATATTGATGACACCCCTTCAGGATCTGCAGATGGACACCTTGATTACAGCAGAGCTACTGAAGTGAGTGATTTTTTTTTTTTTTTTTTTTTAACTAGTTTATTGTGGTGTCACTGGTACCTTGAAAGAGAAGTAGTGAGCATTGCTTGAGGGAAGGGATGCCATCCAGAGGGACCTTGAAGGGCTTGAGAGGTGGGCCTGGGCAAACCTCATGAAGTTCAACAAGGCCAAGTGCAAGGTCCTGCATGTGGGTCGAGGCAATCCCAAGCACAAATACAGGCTGGGCAAGGAATGGATTTAGAGCAGCCCTGAGGAGAAGGACTGGGGGGGGTGTTGGTTGATAGGAACCTTAATGTGATCCAGCAGTGTGCCAGAGAAGCTGTGGATGCCCCATCCCTGGAGGTGTTCAAGGCCAGGCTGGATGAGGCTTTGAGCAACCTGGTCTAGTGGAAGGTGTCCCTGCCCATGGCAGGGGGGTTGGAGGTCCCTTCCAACCTAAATCATTCTGTGAGTCTATGATTTATTTTCTTATATTTTCATTAGCAGAAGTGGTCATACTTAAAATTTCTTTTACTTCTGCCTTTGTACATAAGTGTTGTTTTTCTTCCCTCAGGTTAGTGCATTGTTATGCCATTATGTATTACTGGAAATATACACCAGACTGTAGGGAATGTAGGAAAAATATATTCTGGGGTCCAGTATGTAGACACCTGCTGTCTTCTTGGTGAGAAGCAGCTCCCCTTAATTCAACAAAGTATAAGCTTGTTGAAGCTCAGTGACCCTTATAGTCTTTTCTAGTACTTATGGCCTTATAGTACTTATGTGTGTGCACACATGTGCTCACTTTCGTACTTACCAGTATAGCTGAAATTAATTACAGGCCTCACAAGTCAGGGACAGTTGCCTTCTTGTATTTTCTGTTAATCACCTGTTACATTTTGGGTTTCTTATTTTTCTGGAGGAGGGGCAGGAGAAGAAAGGAAGCTGTTAATATTATTATTGATGTGATTCCCATAATAAAGGCTACTAATACTATAAACCATCCATTTACTGTATACTGACAAGGTTTGATAGCCCCTTTTCGTGTGGATACTTAGCAACATTCTTGTATATTTAAATAAGACTTCTTACTTTACCAGTGCATTCTTACTGTTGCATTAAAACTGATCTTGATATTGCTTGTATGCTTTAAGGGAACAAGAGATCCAATTTGTGCAATAACAGCATCTGATAAGATACTACTTGTGGTAAGTTACATAATTAAAATAAGTCCTAATTGTTTCTTGTAGGCAGGAGACTCTTCTGCAATGTGTCGATAAGCAGTCATAATTTGAAAGCATTTCTGAATTTAGAATTTACATAGATTAAATCTCTTTCTAGACGTCCTCAAAGATAACTTCAACAGGTTCTTCCGTTAACCTGGACTCTTTCTTTAGGAGGGCTAATTCACTAAGGGCTTACAATTTACAGACTAGTTGCCCAAGTTAGTACGTATATGCAGGGTTTGATAAAGTCCAGGTCAGGATCTGAGTTCTGGAAAGTCTCTTTTAGGCTGTATATAAATGAATAAAGATTTACAAAGTTTTTCTATTTACATATTAATGGTATAATGTATGATGATAGACAATATTACATGTATGTAGTATGCTATGTACAATTTAATACACTTACTGATTATACATATGTATTATGTATGAGGTATTGTATCATGCCAGACAGCTGATGTGTTTTTTTTCTGATCTGAAAGTGGTCTAATTATATGTGCAGACATACAATGGGCTTTAAAACAAACTAACCAAGCAGAACAAAGATAGAAAAAGAACACTGTTTCTTCATTTTATCCAGCTTCCCAAGAAAGATCTTGATGTTTTCCTATGTCCCTACTGTAGTGATTTTGTTTTTTGTTGTATCCTTTGACTGGATTTTACAAAATCAGTCGGAAATGGCAAAAAACATGAATGAAAAAAGTGCAATGGTTAGTAGGTGACTATGGGATTCTGTTTGTGCTTGAAGAATAAGAGTGAGAAAATGAAATTAAGAGGACAGTGAATTAGTGACTTTGGTTAAAAGGAAGGGAACGAGAGGAAAGGCCTTTTGAGACTAGATCTGGATAAATGTTCTGAAGCTGTATGCAAACTACAGTGGCTAGATTTTCTAACACTTCTGAGTAAGTCTGCTTTTCAGTTTGTAGGGTACACAGATGTGAAAAAGTCAAAGATGAAAGGTGATTTATGCTGAGGATCTTAGGGGTGGTTTTTGGGGGACAAAAAGGAATAAAGTTTGGACTCCTCAAAAGTTTAATATCGACTCATTTCCAGCATAAGGGTTAAACAGTAGGTAAAATAAGCTGGATATGCTGTTCAGTCTGCAGAAACACCGTGAGAAAACAGTGGTGGTGATCATTTCAGTCCAGGGATGTCAAACTAATTTTTTTTTTTCATTATTTCATTGGCCTAATAGCATCTTGACACAGGGTATGAGTGTGTTGTTTGGCAAAATAAAGATAAACCACATTGGTACTTAGGTTTCTTTACTGTTACTCATGCCTTTGAATAACCAGTATATTTTACAGCATTTACTTTTACAGGTATTTTGGATCTTGAAGTAGTTGGTGAGACTCATTAGTGTGCAGACAGCACTACATGAACACACATGTACTGCTTTCAGACCCAAGCTGGTACTGTCATATGGTGCTGCTTCAGTGGATTTACCAGTCTGGGACAGGGATCTTTTCACTCTTCTCCTTTTCTTTTTTTTTTTTTTTTTTTTGTGTACATCGTGTCTGAAGGTTCACAGCGGAACTGCTGGGCTCCTGAAACTGTCCTGTGGGCTATATGTGGACTATATTCCTTTTAACATCCACAATTTAAGCAGCTATGTGAATTGTAGCATCTTAAAGCATCTTGTTTAAATAGCAGAATTTGGAACTTCAGGGTGATTACATTCCCTCTTTCCACTTCTGCTCTGTCATTTATCCAAAATATCTTTTATCTAGGACAGCATATAAATAAAACCTTTTTAAAGAGTTTATTGATGGAAAAATTCTCTCAATAAGCAAGCATTGCTTTTCTCTAGGGAAGAGAATCTGGCACTATTCAGAGATACAGTCTTCCTAGCGTTGGTATGGTACAGAAGTATACCCTGAACTGTCGTGCACATCAGCTGTCTTTGAACTGCAACTCCAGGTACGTTACAGGTCTGCTTCTAATGCAGGTATCCCATTTTAAAATAAACCACTACAATTTGTGAAAATACTAATTTTGTGAAGTCTATGATTCTGTAATAATAATGTACTAATTTTACTTTAATATAAACTATTAATTTTAGTTCTTCTTAATGGTTGCTTAACCATTTATTTATTACTAGTTAATTATATCTGGCCAGTCATCAGATTGCTCTCTGAGACTGTGTTAGTAAAGCTCTCTTATGTTTCAAACTCTTTAGGGTGTGTGTGAGAAGTTTAAGGAAACATAGACATGAAAATATCTTTGTTTTATTAGATAAACCTGTGATCGTGACATGAATTGATGAAATTATGTCACAACCTGAAATTTTACATCTCTAAGGCTTCTTTCTATTTCTGTGTCCTTCTAATGCCTGGAAACTTTGTTCATCCCACATTAATTTTCCATTGTTACAAGCTGTAGTTGGTGGCAATGCTTCTAGCAAGACTGGTTTTCCTAAGGTTCAGCTGTGCCAATGCTGAAGTTGCTTTCTACTTAACGGCTATTTTTTTGCAAGAGAGAGCCTGAGAGTCTTGGCAGAAAAGGCAAAAAATACTGACTGAAGAGGATTTGTAAAACAATTTTAATAACTTCAAAATAACTTTGTAATTTGAAACAAAATTCATAATACACATGTAGATAATTCACCTTTTTAGGTATAGACCAAAAATAGATTGCTTCACTTAAAAGGCAATGTGATGTAGTCAGAGCCTCATTAATTTTGTTTTGAACCCAAGCTGTTGCCTTCCTAAATGACTTTGTGCTAGTGAAGAGGGCTCAGATCCATAAGCATTGTGTAGTTAATTTTCTAAATTGCTTTTGAAATTTTAATATAGATTAAGGGTGTCTAAATACCTTTCAATATTTAGAAGTGCTTTTAGAATGGCATTGTAGTAAATACAGGCTATGATTCACAGAAGACCTATGTAACTGGAAATTTTCAAATGTAACCCTTTAGAAATTGTATTTTTCACCTATTTTAAATGACTTCAAAGATTAATTGGATTATACTTCATATTGTCTGGAAAAAACCTAATGAATAACCTTTGTAGAAATATAATAAATCCTTTTTTAGAGATTAACAGTCTGTATCACTGTCCTGTCTTTTTAATTTAAGAATCTACTTAATTGCCTCCTAGTAAATAGTGAAAAACTGTTTTAAAAAAGAACAGTTTAATTTTAGGCTCTGTCAAGACAAGTTTGGTGAGGGGCAAAATCTGCAATTGACTCAACTTGATATCTGAAGTACTAAGAATCCTTAAAATGCTGGGTGAAAAATGGGTATATTTCAGAACCTTTGCAGGGCCAGATCCTGTATGAGTAGATGAAAAACCTATTTCCATGTCTCTGGTCTCTCTCTGCTGTGCAGATAAAAGAAAAACACATGCATCTCACTGAATCTATGGAATTATACTGGTATTAGATTAGAGAGGCAATTTGGCCTGAGTGTGCCAGTTTAGGGAACTATGTCAGATGTACAACCTTGAATCGTATTATTTAGCTGTCTTATTTTTTCTTCCTTTGTTTTTCTGTAGTCGTATTGCTATCATAGACCTTTCAGGTGTTTTGACTTTCTTTGACTTGGATACACGGGTAGTAGACAGTACAGGACAGCAAGTGATAGGTGAGCAGCTGAAACTGGAACGCAGAGATGTCTGGGATATGAAGTGGGCAAAAGATAACCCAGATTTGTTTGCAATGATGGAGAAAACAAGAATGTATGTTTTCAGAAACCTGGATCCGGAGGTAAATATAAATATATGAAAACTACTAATTTTACAGGTTTCATCATAAGTTAATGGCTCTGTGTTGAATAGTATTGTTCTTTTGCTTACCATTCAATTAGGCAAGTGTTTATATAAATAAACTTGCTTCTGGAAATCTCAAAATCTTGTCAACTCTAATGTGGGAGTGTTGTTTAGGAACAAATAAGTAAAATGAACTATCAGTCCTGAAAAGATAAAATACTGTCATATTTTTCTTAAACGTATGAGGCATTTCAGGAGCGTATTTTGTATATGCCTTAGAAAATATAAACACAATTTTAGTAAAGATATTTGTTAAACACAGTTCAGTTGAATCTAAATATTGACAGGTGTTCCTTTATCTCTTTCTCATAATCTAGTTATAGAAAACATGAGGATTTTTAATTATGTCTGTGCATATGGAACTGTCAATAATGTTAATGATTTTAGTATGTGTTTCCTGTTGGAAATGCAATTAAATCCTAGTTTTGAGAAGAATAAAGTCTCTTTATGTATACCTAACATATTGGTTTAGGATTTAATCAGACAGAATACAAGTTCATTCCTTTGTAACTTAACTTTAAGGAACCTATACAAACTTCTGGATATATTTGCAACTTTGAAGATTTAGAAATCAAATCTGTTCTCCTGGATGAAGTGTTAAAGGTAAGTATAATTAATTTTGTTTTGTAGGAAAAGTTGGTGTCTGTCTTAATGATTTGAGCAGTAGATATCTATGTTGGGTGAAAATACAAATGACATGGAATAAAACTACATATGGAATGAAACTATGTTTCTTTATCCATTCTGTTAGGATCCTGAACATCCTAACAAAGAGTACATCATCAACTTCGAGATTCGGTCATTACGAGACAGTCGAGCGTTGATTGAAAAAGTTGGCATTGAGGAATCTTCCCAATTCATAGAAGACAATCCACATCCCAGACTTTGGTAAAATCTCTTTATAAGCCAACTTTGTTAATATTTGTGTTCTTTTGTATTCTTTTCATGTTCAAACAGATCTGGTATTGAAATGCAAAACCTGAAATCGAAACCAGCCAAAGCAGCATACACTTTAAACAGAATCATTTAAGAAAAAAGGAAAAAAGGAGGAAAAAAAAAAAAAAAGTCTCACTTTTTTGCATTTGCGAAATATTTTAAGGATGTTCGGGGAGCCCTTTGCAGCATGGAGGTGGCTGGCTGTAGGAGAGCGGGTATGCAGTCCATATTGTTACAGCCGTTTTGCAAGGACTGCCTTCTCCGAAGGTAAGTTTGTGATTTTAACCAAAAATATTCGTTGCTGCGGTTTTTTGGCGTGTATTAGTGCTATGGAGGGTTTTTGTTGTGTTGATGAGCAAAACGTAGCCTTGTATTTTTCTTAGCTCTGATCTCATGTGTATCCCACCCAGCGATGTCTCCTTAATATCGACAATTAGTGAAGTCAGTTTTGTTTCCTCTTTAAAATTTTATACACGCGAAGCTTTAACAGCAATTTAAGTTCAATTTAAGAGTAGAACTCGGATATTTTCGGTATGGACTTGGTTTTTTGGTTCTGCCTTTTTGTTTGTAGGTTTTCTTTACCGAGTAATAAACGGATCCAGGACCAAATTTGTGACTGTCTTTATAAATATAATGCAGCTCTAAAATATAAAGAAGCACATAATATTGCTGTTATATGGTCTGGTCGTGGCTAAAAGAGTTTACAATGCCATTTGTGGTGTCTCTTGATGGATTACTTTGGGCTAAAGTACGGGGGAAAACTGCCCTTGGTATGGTGGAGGTGGAGATTGACATAAGAGGGTTTATATTAAGTTATGTCTCTTACTGAACAGTGACCTTTTTATTTACAAATTAGCGCTCTTGTGGCAATTAGCTTAAAGCATTAGTTATATAAAGGTTCTTATTTCACCACACTTCATTTAGATGTATTAGTGGGATTTTTTTGGGGGGGTGGGAGGGGATGAATTGTTTGTTTGTTCTTTTTCCTGCAAGAAGGTACATTTGGGAGACATTTTGTAATTTTTGGCATTTTTCTAGGTGCTTTTTTTTTCCCTTTTTTTT
>NW_010097838.1:0-14354 GCF_000699245.1 Pterocles gutturalis | reverse complement strand
GTCCCTGGCTCTAGCGGGGGAGGGGGCTGGGAAGGGGGGGCAGAAAGAAAGGTGGGGCACGGTTTGATCTATTGTATCTTTTCCTTTTTTTTCTGTGTCAAAAGTAACCGCAGATTAGTTAGAAATATGATTAAATTGTATCTGTAAAAAATTAAGATGTTGCATGAACTACGGCCCGGAACAGGCGTGACCTCACCCTTTCGCTGGTTTGTGTAATGAAGCGGATTTTTTTTTCTTTTTTTTTTCAGTCCTGTACCTAGAGACCAGTTTTCTTCAGTAATGAGATTTTCGGCCCCACCCCCAAAATGATTTTACAGTGGTTGCAGATGAAAGGCTTTAAAATTTTTTTACATACAATATGGAAGGCTCTGGTACACATTTATTGTGCAACTAGTCTATTGTTTGCTTGTTGTGAAGTTAAAGGTTATATTCACCGCCCGCTATTAAACCGTAAGGTCCCTCTTGCTGGTGTGGTTGCATATGCAAATTTCTTGTTGAGGTCTGTAGGAGTTTGGATTGTGTATGAAGGTGGGATTGGAAAGAAGGGAAAACCTAACATAGTCTTTCAGATTGTAACAGGATTCACCTGAGGTGGGTGGGTTTTTTCTTTCCTGTTGCTAAGTGGAGCATGCGTTTTACATGTATTTCTAAACAGATATATATTAATGCGTGTTGTTTTCTTTTGTTACAACCTGCAGATCGCCTCGGTTCTCAGTACAAATGTTTTATAAGGCTTTTTGCTAACATCCATACTAGATGTTTAAAGAAAACAGAAGTGATTAATGTTCTAAGAAGGTGGGTGGGAAGACATAATCAAGCCTATGATCAGAGCATATATTAGAAAACTCAACAGGTTCAGGAATAAATTTAACATTAAATTTAACACAATTTTAAGGAATCAGTGTGCCTATTGTTTCGGAGTGACACAAAGCTGACAGTTTTAGAGGCCTTTTCATCTATTTTACATTTCAGTGTCTTCATTATTTTCAAAGAACAAATTTGACGAATACTGAACTGTTTGAAAAAGTCTCAAAACTTCTCATGAACATTTTAATCTTCAGAAATGCATTTAGATTTTGTTTTAAATGAAAGTTTGTTCATTATTTTATTTAGCTTTCTGGAAACTGATAAACAACTTCAAGTAGATCTCTGTAATTTTTTTTATTTTTTTTTTAAGGAATGTAAAATTTACTTCTTAGGTAAATTGTATCTTGCAACCTTCTTCCAGTAGGAGACATCTATATCCAAGAGAGCAGTTAGCTTTCATCATCTCTCCCCTGTCAGACAAGTTACGTTTTTATGAAGTCTTGGCTGGAGCATAGATCCCCATTGGCCTATGACAGTGCAATGTGACCATTACATCTTCAGTGCCATGGTACAGCTCTTAGGTCTGGAGGACAAGTGTCAAGATATGGGCCCTCTGAGAAAGTGTGATTTTTGGACATCTTCTGTCTCTGAGACCTGATCGTTAGGTCACAAGGTTGGCATTGTGGGTTATGCCAATGGAGGTAGAGCCAATTGTTGTTGAATTTATAACAACAGCTATAAATCTTAGAGAATCACTAGGTTATTTACATGTGAGTAATTCTGATACAAGTTCTGTTTTCCTCTTTACATTGCGTAGACCAATGTTCAGTTTGCTCATCCATAGACAAATGATAAACTGAGCAAATGATAAACTGCTGAAGACAGTTTCATGCTTCTGCTTCTCTTGTCATCCTGGACTATGAAAGCGATGGGGCCTTGTGACTGCAGCTTGTGCATGTAGGCCATGAATGAGCTGATTGCTGCTCAGAGGCAGCTTCTAGCTCAGTGAAGTCAGCAAGAACACGAATGCTGAATAGAAACTTGCTTCACCCTTGCTCTTCTTTCTCCCATTCAGTTGGGGATACCCTTTGACATTCATTATGGTTTTGCCACTTTGATGCTGCATCTGATGAAAGTGTCTGTTCTCAATCCTACCACGAAGTCATAAGGTGAGGGGAGTGAAGTGCTGATGTTTTGCAATTCAGCAGCTTCCTCACCCCTCTTCTGCTTCTTTTTTGAGCCATTGTTGGACAATAAATAGTTCCCAGCAGATGTGTTGCCAATAAGGAATAAGAACTGATTAAGATTTAGCATCCTCCCAAAACTAAATAGCAACTAATTTACCTCCCGCATCTTCTGCAGAAATGCCTGGGAGAGTCATTACTGAGGGGTGGCTCTGTCTTGATTGTCTGTTTTCCCCACCCCACTCCTAATGAAATGCCTGTCTGTGGAATACCAGGACCTAAAATGTAAGAGATTACTCTTTCTTTTTTTTTTTTGTTTACTTTGTGAGTTTCTTAGTTTTGTCGTCTTTATATCCCTCCCTTTCTAAGATGGCAAAACTAATACATTTTTCTCCTAATACAGTTTCCCTTTTACCTAGAAACTCTATATAGACTGCATACACCTTTCAAAGATAATTGGCTCTCATGGCTTAAACCAAACTTAAGTATAGTGTCCTACTGTAAACCAAATCATTTTGTCCAAGATCTTAACTCATCTTGACTGACCAAAATGTTCTGTGTTCCTTCATTACATTCCTCCTATCAGTATTGCTATTATTGTATACTCAAGTAAAGGGTAAAGATGGCTGTCTGCTTCAAATTGTCACAGAATTGCGGATGTGTAGATCCCAGGCAGATTGAACCAGCTTCCAAAGTTAGCCAATAATAATGTGAAGACCATTCCCCAGATGTGTGCTAGTGGTATAAAAGAACATTGTTTGGGACTCGGTTCAAATAAAAGCCGTAAGTCCTGTTTCATTCACTCATATATCACTGTGTTCTCTATTTTCCTTATGGGTGATAACATCCCTTGGCAGCTGGGATTCCTGGCTGTTCCCTTCTGAAGGTTCTAGAACTATTAATTGTTTCCTTGATTCAACACTCCACAAGATTTCAGGAGAGGGGGGCAAGGTATCTTTGTTCTAAACCTTGTGACATAGCCTTGTTTCTCATATTTCTTATTTCCCGACTTTGTTATCTGTAGTTCTCCACATCATACACATCAGCATCGAGTTATAGTAATGAATATTTTTTTAAAAGCTTGCTTCAAGGGTCACCTGTTTCTGAGCTGTGAACAAAGAATGGTATATTTCTTGCTTGCTTCAAACTCTCATATTCTAGAAAGTTAGGTCCCTCCATGCATCTTCCAGACTGGTATTTGCATGGCTTATCAGTGCTATGAAATAATGTGTCCTACCTCCTGTGTGCCAGAGGAAACTGCTATGGCTAGCGCATCTTTCCACATTTTATCATTCTTCATATTTTTCTTCTTTTATCAAACAGCTCATGAAGTTAATGTAGTAGTGAAGAGGCTCAAATCCTTGAGACAATCCTAGATTTTAAATGCTTTAGTAAATATATGGGGGGGGTGATATCAATGCTTTGAAACCCAATTTCTCTGGCTTGCTGTTGTGAGTATGCCTTGGACACATATGACCGCACACCAGTGGCTTCAGCTCCCACAGGCTTCTTTACATTCTTAGCTAAGTCATGTTTCCAGTATATCGTGTTACCACTGGACTGTCCTTTGGCTCCAAGAGCAAGATAATGCCAATACTACAAATTTCCTTAATAGGATGTTTTGTTCATAAATTCCATACTGATAATAGCTAGAGCTTAAAATTGGTGGTCGGAATTTGACCCTTAAAGTAGGTATTGCAGTGCTTAAAAAGTAAGTATATTTGCTAAAAATTACTCTTTCTGCTTTTCTCCCTGTATAAACAACGGAGAGAATTGGGAACTGCCAAATAACAAGTGAGTACTAGTCTTCACTATTGTGCAGGGAGTTGAGATGCTCGGAGGCGTACAATACTGTACAATAGGAAATGATAGTTACAGATGCCAATGTCTGTTGGTTAGAGCACCAGTAAAAACAGCAAGAGCTCTAAAAGCTAGGCCTTCTGCAGTCTGTGGGAGTTCAAACCTGGAACAAATGGTTTCAAATGGTGAGGCACTGACTTTCCATTTTTTGTTGTTGAAGAAAATCTCTGGGCCACTTTGGAGTGAAAAATGCTAGGGAAGGGGAAAAGGAGTTCGATTTTACAACATGTTGAGCACTGGGATTCCCAAAGGGAGAAGGAAAGAGGTGGGCTGGTTCTCTTCCCTGCTCTCAGGGCTACTTTATGGATTTTACTCAGTAACGTTTAGATGTAAAATGTAGGAAGCTTCATGAATAGTGAGCAGAACCAAGGACTTGTTTCCTCCCAGAGCAGTTCTCTTTCTGTCAGGTTCCATTTTGGTTTTCCTCTGGGACCTGTGCTTACAAGTGTATGGTTAGATATCTAGGTAGTGAGCTTGTAAGGTGCTGTTAGCTCGTGCTTCAACGGATTAACAGTAAGCTGTGCTTCAGAGTAAATTGGAATGACTCTATCAGAAATGCTTAATGTAGAACTTGCTTTACCTGACTTTAGACAGGTATTGTTAAATGTGTGATCTTGGTCATTGCCAAGAAACAGGTCAAGTAAATCGCATCTTTAAAAAACAAACAAAAAGACCCCAACAAAAAACCTCCAAATTTTGGATTTCTGCTGCAATACAAACCATATTTTAAACTTCACTGATTATCCTGATCAGATCTCCATTTGCCCAGTATGACTAGCTCAGATCTGAATGTTCTCAGCTAATCAGTAAAGTCCCACACCCCAGTGTTTGCTCATATTGACTTGTGCATGATTTAGGTAGTGAAAAGTTAGCTCTTAATCTTCTCTCCCCTTCAGAGCTTTAGGAACCCTGCTAACTGGAAGCAAGACCTTCCTGGCTTCACAGGGAGGCCATTAACACAAATAATATTGTTTTCCATGTTTGTTCAAGTAGGCTAAAAAAACAGATGACTTGGATCTGGGCCTTTCAGCATTATAGGTGTCCCTTAGGTCCTGTATCTGTTTACTAGGAATCTTGGTGCTGCCATAACCTGATGACTAAAAGGGTATTTTCTTCGAAGGGTCCTTTTACCTGACAGCTTTTCATCTGAAATTCCAGGCACAGACAGGGCATGCTACCTGGATGAATTTCTTCAGTTTTTTCTTAAGAAAATTTTAAATGTAACTGCTCTGCATTATAACATCTGAAATTGTTATTTCTGGTGGTCTTGGAGGTATCCATACAGACAGAATATCTTTATGCCTTTAGACAATGTGACAGTGTATTCACAATTCAAGAAGAGTGACACAATCAGCATCTTTTAAGGGGAAGCCATGCTGGATAACAGAAGGGAAAAAAATTAAGTCTGATGACTCCATATACACACGTTCCATTTGGCCCATATCCATTTATAATCACATAATGAATGAAGATTCTGTAAGAAAATATCCTGATTTCTATTGTCATCTCTGAATTGATTTCTAAGTTAAAAAATGGGTATCGCAGGAATCTGTGGGACTTGGAAGCTCTAGTCAAGCAGACTTTCAGATGAGCTACTTTAATGTGAAAAATTATTTTCCTTCCTACCTTCTATGTTGTCCTCTTTTTTTTTTTTTCTTTCTTTTCGGTAGGGTCATGTCCTTTTGTGCTAACACCCTGCTTACAGATCAGATGAAGTACGGCAGACATGGCACTCCTTACCAGTACCTGTCTGGTGCATGGGCCCCTGTGTTGATGACATTGGTCTGTCTTCTCTTGGACAGATCAACAGAGAGTCAACTAGCACATTATTTAACAAGAGAATGAGAATGGAGTGTTTGTATTTGGGAGGGGTGAGGAGGTGAAAGCCTTAACTGCTTGTACGTGAAATTATTTGAGAAAACTACTTTTTACTTGGTTGTGTTTCACAGGATGCCCTTACACCAGACTTGGGGACTTCACTGGGAGGAGCAGGGGGAAGAAGAAAATGCCAATGATATCACATCAGCTTGAGTCTTCTGAGCCCACCTACGTTAGACACATAGAGAAAATAATCTAACATAATCTGAATTATCTTTCTTGGCCAGGCAACTTCATATTCCATCTAAACCAAAACATTTTCCCTCTCAACCTCTGCCCAACTCTCACAAGTTTTTTGCATTCCTTAATGTTGAAAGACCTCTGAAAATGTATTTTCTTCAGGTTAACCCTATCAGAGTTTTCCATTTTTATGTCTCCCATGCTATCATAAAAAAAAAAAAAATCAAAACACTTAGATCAGTTTTGTATTCTGATCTATCCTCCTTTGCTGGATAGATATATTCAAACTTAGTTCATTAGCTTTCTTCACTAAAAAAAAAAAAATGTTATTAATTAGAGCTTTCTGAAGTGTGCACGTAAGTGTTTGGTTATAAATATGATCATGATTAATTTGTATCCCAGAAGACAAATAATATCTCTAACATTCTATCTTATGCTTTATTTGAAAGTATAAATCACAGTACAGTGTGTAGTGTAAAGGAATCCACATCTGAGGTTGAAAGACTTTGTGTTCTTGCAAACTAATAACATCAGATTTTTGAAATCCAAAAGCTGAATTGTTTGGTGTTTTTCCTTTCTTTGGAGAAATGTATTTATCTTAAGTAAAGATGGTATTAGCATATATTAGATGCTTAATAACACAATCCTATTAATTTGGTCTGGAATTCATGAGGTGGGTAGGTAGATCCCACTAACATTTCAAAAAAGCTTGACCACCGACCCCCAATCTAAACATAGGCATTAGGAAATGCTTCTTCATTCCAAGATGGAAGAATGATGGAAGAACTTTCCTGCACCAAAAGACTTCTGAAGCCTAGCTAATTCCTATCTAGGTATAAATCAATGTTTTCCTGAATTGCCTGAGGCAAGCAGATACACTGATTTAATTCTAATTCAGGAACTACAATTTAAAGCATTTGCCACTGTAGAGTAGATATCAGACTAGAACTCCACATCATTGAACATCAGCAATATAATTCTGAAGTTCTGCAAATACTTGACCCAGAAGCTCTGAAGCACTTGAAAAAATTTTCACAGATTGACTTGTGAGGTAGAAATCCTATCTTGGGAATGTAAGGTGTTAAAACACATTATTTATTTTAAAAAACCCCAAAATTTAAAAAGTTAGAGCATATGAGTTTACCTGGATTGAATTTACTATACATTTGCACATACATAGAGCTATACAATTAACAGTGCAATAGTAAACTTTCTAAAGCTAAGCAAAGGAGGGTGTCTTGTCCCCAGTATGCTCCTATATCCCAGGTTAGTGTGTGAACACTATGGCAACCTAAGGTTTATGTGGTGTGTGTGTCTGTGGTGGAGTTTTAGTTGTTTGTTTTTATCTTAATGGTCAGCTGAAGGATTCAGGACAGTGTGCATCACTGTGCCTACCCTCAGACCTATGTACAACCACAATTTCTCTACTCCTCCTGTTCTATGTTTTTGCCCTTTCACCTTATCCTATGCAGAATATCAAAGTAACCTACACTTGGCTCTTTGATTAATGAATTAGCAGTTGTGTTGGCAAGAGGAGATGGGGCTTTTTTCATTTAGTTTGGGGGTTTTTGTTTGGTTGGTTGGGTTTTTGTTTGCTTTTTTGTTTTCATTTGGATTTTTTGCAAGCCAAATCCTTTGCATTTCTAGCAAGAAAAGGATAAGATTTTTGCCCTTCTGCTGGAAATACATAATCATATGATTCACTTAACTCAGAAATTATTCACGTGCTATAAACCAATGTTTGCAGAAGTCCATGCCTAATTAAGAGGTGGCTAGCCTGTCTGCCCAGCTCAGATTGTATTTACCATAATGATTTACACTAATTAGCATGAAAAAAAATAATAAATTATGGTTTTAACTATTATTGTTTCGTATTTCAGAATACAAAATGTTTTTGGATAAAAGAGTAAAAAAACCACCAGAGCAGAAAGTCAAACACCTTTTGATTTTTATTTTTTTTTTGGTCCCCCTTTTTTAAAAAAACAAACAAACAAACAAAAAAAACAAAACCCAACTTTGCAAAAGAGGTTATGTTTTAAAACTTTGTCTGTCTTACTGCTCATTCCACAAAATCTTTTAGGATTGAGTTGCTGGAGAAGATGACTAATGAAGGAATTTAAGGTGTCTAGCACAATATTTTGGAAGGAATACATATTACAGAATGGAAGAGTAAAGGAGAAGCTCCTGAATCATGATCTTTTAACTCTTACAATTCTCTAGGATAACTATTCTGAATCCAATAAAACTTAAACAGGGAAAGATATCTTTCAATGCAGAAGAGTCTCAGCAAAATTTTTGTCTTTTAAGCACTGCTATTTCTAACAGAATGACTGTTTTCACTATTACCTGTTTTTCCTACACATATAACTGCAGTCTCCTGAGGAAGCCATATAAAGGAAGCTAATTTCTTTCTGATAGTACTAAAAACACCTCTCAAACTCTTTATGCTTTCAGATAAATTTTAGTTAAGAGAATGGTAAAAAGAGCTCTATCTGTACAAGTGACATTTGGAGAAATGTTGAGTCTGTAAAATAATAACTCATCAGGCTACTGCCTCCACCATCTTTAGGAGCTTAGCTGTCATTGCAAAAGTAGAAATAGCTTTCGCTGCTCCTCTCTTAGCTTTGTTTCTTCTCAGTAAGAGAATTGCTGGCTAGTGGCTTTTCCTTTTCTTTTGGATATAGCTCAGTGGCATAATATCTTTCAGGTTCATTTTCCCCAGGGATGCTAGACTCTATTTTTTTTAATATGTATGGCTGACAACACATTCCCCAAAGAAGATTACACCATTAAATTGGCATTTAACTTCTTTCACTCATGTAGAGAAATGTTGCCTGTTTATATATGTACTTGAAATTATAACACCATACCCATACACAGTCATATGTAATCAATCTGAAAGAAAAAAAATCCTTCACTTATAGACTAATTCAGACACTAGTCTTGCAAGCAAAGGTTTTCAAATACAGAATAAGACAGTGTATTACTGTTTTGAGTGTGTATTATACTGCATATACAGCTTTATAATTTTCAAATCATTTTTGCGCAGGTTTTATCAGTCCATACTACTGTTGCATTCTGTAGCCTTCACAAACTGGATCATGTGAAAGAAGAGGGCAGTGGCAATAAGCTGTAGCTACTGGAGGAACATAACTTCTAACATGGATCTCTTCAAGTGTCTTTTCTTCTGATTTATGTAGTTGGGTTTTCTTGCCGAGTTGTTGAAGTATCTGACTGGATTCCCACTTGGTACTCAGTGCAGCTTCATAAGCAACTGTGCCGATAAAAATGAAGGGGCAGTGCTGCTGCAGAGGAGAAGAATGAATGGCAGAGCAGAAAGTGGGACTGCAGTACCTTAAACCAATAGTGTTAACAAAGGCAACATATTACAAAATGATAGTCTCATGCGGAGAGCCTGAGAAATTACAACTATTGTTCATTTCAGCCTTTTTTTTTTTTTTTGTTAGCGTTACCTAGTGTAAAATAATGTTGCCTTGTGATTTCCTGCACGTAGTTCTAAAACAGGAAGCCCATTGACCACATGGTATTCCCTTATCCAGTTTTAAGTATGGCCACTTGCAACAAAGTGTTAAACCTTCAGATTTTGTTGCAAGCAAGTCAACTTCTGTGTTTCTGTTTTGAATGCTAAGGACACAACCAGCTTTGTAATGCTGCTTTGCTGGTCATTTCTAGTAACATACTGCTCATGAGAACAGCAACCGTTGGTCTTATAGTGGAAAAATCACATGCTTGTGTTTAACACTTCTGAGCTTCTCATTTTACCAGGCTCTTATCTCCAAATTTAATTTTTTTTAGGCAGCTTTGGAATCTGAAAAATCGTGTTTGCTTACTAGCTGCTGAATGGTAGCAGAGATTAAATGCAGCATTCTCCCTTCTCATCTCTATTTGATATTCTGCAGTGTAAACTGAAAATGCTTACAAAAAATTAAAGGTAACTAAAGATTTGGCCACACAGTGCATGTACCTACCTGTTCACTAAGAAACAGAAATTCGTATAAGACAAATCACTTTCCCCTCACTGTGACAAGAATTGAGGAGGAGATTTGCTTGGTCATGCTTCAAATTGTGATTCAGAAAAAAACTTTAAATGAGCCTTGTACCTATTGCATCTCAACCATGAACACCTAAAATAACTAAGTGATTATATAGCATTCTTTGAGATCATAGAATCATAGAATGGCCTGGGTTGAAAAGGACCTTAAAGATCATCAGTTTCAACCCCCCTGCTGTGGGCAGGGCTGCCAACCACTAGAGCAGCCTGCCCAGGGCCCCATCCAGCCCGGCCTTGAATGCCTCCAGGGATGCCAATTATCTTGCCAAAAAATGGCAGAAGTTATCACAAAGGCATTCTACACTAGTTTTGCAGTATGGTGTCTGAACTCTTTAAATATGTTCGACAGTGCCATTATCTCTTTTAAAATGGGCAGTTGACACCAGCAAATAAGGTGAAATTCACTATGAATTAGATTACTTCATTTATGGTTGAAATCTTTATGCTGTTAAGATAATTTCTATATGCATCTACTTACTACCGTAATGTGACATTTTATAAAATAATGAAGAACCTCTAGTATATTTGCCTATATTTATCTCATTTTAATCCAAACTCTGGGTAGCTCACTGAATTATTTAAAATAATATCTGTAATGTTACAAAACACAAACAACAAACAAAAGATAGCTGAGAAGCAAATTTGAACAGAAGCATCACCAGCAAATGCAGAACAGGGGTATCCATACAGAATCCTTAATAGCTTACTATGGAACAGAGGAGCCTCCTGTGTCTTTCAAAATACCCCTGAGAGTAAGTCATTCTGGAAAGAAACCCAAGTATGATAACTTCATAATGTGTCATTTCTTAATACTTTATTATTGAAAGTGGAGGGGAAAAAAAGTGATACTTTTTATCAGTTCAGAGTAGTCAGCATTTATGCAGATAAAAGGCAAAAAACCAGGTCAACAAAATTGCTATATAAATAAATCAGTAGTTAGTGAGCTCTACAATAGTAGAAGCAGGGTGTAAAGTAGTCCCAGAGTGAAAAAATGAAAAAATGCAAATATTTATGGATATGCAAGTTAGTATATAGTTTTGTGTACTCAACATATTCCTCAGTTTATGAAAATACTGTATTATCTTCTGTATGTAAGAACTATTTTTCAATGGTTGGAAAATGAAAAACATGTTTTACCTTCAGTATGTTCTACTTTTAATTGTTGTCTGCTACAGTCTAAGCAGCTACAAGAAAAGTATGGCTAGAGAAAATTAATGTATGTAAGGAGTCAAATGTACTTGGTTTCTAATCCCAGTTTGACTCTGGATTCCAGTGTATCACAATTGTGGGGAGGAGGGGAAGGAAGGAAGAAAGCCTGAAAACCAAAAGCAAACAAAACCCCCTCTTCAATGAGGCTGGAGAGTTGAATGACATCAAATATTCACTGTTAATACTATGTATTGCTGTGGATATTTATTTTCTCAAATAAACAGGCTTTTCTTAAAAGTAGAACAATCGAAAACTCATATGCAATATCAACATTTAGCTCCTTTATTTTATACTTGCCTTTATACAATGTACTTAATTGGAGATAAACTCCCAGTAAAAAAAAAAAAAACAAAACCCAGAACAAGAATATTTTTTAAAATATTTTTTTAGAGGTTGAACAACTGTCTCCTAGAATTTTATATCCCTAAAATATGGAGTTGCTTGATTCCAGAATGACACACAGTTTAACCTATATGTGCTTTATGCATAGCTATTTTGTGACTAGAACCAATGATTGCTGTTAGAATGGGAGAAAATATTAAACCCATGTTCAGAAGATTTCAACTCGTGCTTAAAGAAACTACTGTGAGTCTTTCTTTGACTCAGAGAGGTTTTCAGTCACAAACTAAATAAACGCTAAAATTTGTAAAAACTTGTCAAATGATATATAGAATTTGCAAACCAAAGTTTTTCGGCTTCACAAACCTGAGTGAGATGATATCCCAAGAGACACCTTTCTGTAGCTGTATGGATCAAGTGGTTGGATCTTTGTCCTTAAGGCTCAGTCTGAATTTACTACTTTTGAGTGTATGAAATGGTTATATTCACAACCTGGTTCTTTCATTTTAGTAAAGCTTGTTCTTTTAAGTATTTTGAGCTCATAAAAAGGTGGAGCCTTAAAGAAATGCCTCCAATGCTAAAGATAGTTTCAGTGGTTTGTACAAAAAAAAAAAAATTCAAAATGCATATTCATTATATTTCAGTTACCTTACAGTTCATTAAAACAGACACATAGCACTTTGGTACAACAACTGAGTTTACACTTGCTGATCTTATACTGAGAGCTGGCAAAGAGCATTTTGGTCATGATGCAAAATGCACCAAGTTTAGATACACTACTCTCGTAGTGTAGCACTGATGTCTACAAATGTCATGTGAGCACTTTGGTAAAAGCTACAAAATGGCAAAACTTAAAATATATCAGCATATCATAACTGAAAGGATGGTAAAATAAAAACACCAGTCTGTTTATGTTCTACACTTTTTCCTATTACTACCTTTACAGAACAGAAGTGAAGGCTGGTGTTCCATTGTTTGCAAATATCACACTTTCCATCTTGCTAGCAAATTAATTTAGGTAATTTTAAGGACTAATCAACTTCTGCTACAAAATAGTAAAATGCAATCTATTTTATTGGCAAAACATTAAAAGCTGATGAGTCCAAGCGTTTCAGGCCAAAACTTTCTTAATGCATGCTGTCCTGTTTATATCCAAACGTTATTGTCCATTGTGCTTGTTCTGCACTTTCTCAAGCCTATGGTAGAGTTAGAAATACAAAGGTCAATTAAGGATAAGTTTAAACTAGAATATTATTTCTTTATATTTCAGGATGTTTTCTATACTTTGCTTTTCGTGATGTATTGTTTTTCTTTCATCAGTGGAAGTAGAGAGTTATATTTAATGGCCTTATTTTTTGCTTAGCTGCTAGGTATTTAATTTTCATTTATTTTTTTCTAAGTTAAAGCCAATCTATACCAGTGTATCACTTTTTTTTTTTTTTTTGGTCATTGTCTTATCTGTCTGCTATTTGGATAAACTAATTTATTCAGGCTTTGTCAAAAACTCTGGATATTTTACGTGCAATTTATTTTAGGATTACTTTAGGATTACTTTTTCTAGCTAGCGCGTGCTTTAAGCTTTAAAATTAGCATGAAAAGTAATATGTGATTTTAACATTTGGTTCTGATGTATTTACTGAAATACAAATTAATGCAATTATATACCTTAGATCATGCCACTATCCCTTAAAAACAAACAAAAAACCAAAACCCCTCCCTTAAAAAAAAAAGTCTGTCTCCCTAGTAGGTGTTTTCCACTGCATTACCCGTGTGCAATACAGAAGAGGATTTCCTGTCCCAGAGAGGTTGTGAAGCTAAATCACTTGCAGGTGAAACATTTTGGGAGACCTATGGGGAAGTCATACATGCAAATAGTTGGCTTGAAACTGCTGTTAACAACTGCATCTAGCAATAACTCATCCAGGGGCTAGGAGTTCTTTAAGGTCAAGGATGATGGTATTATTATTAAAGAGGTGATGTTAAAAAAATGGCTTTTGCTGCTATTATAGATTATATAAACTACTAAGCAAAACAAGGCTTTTCTAATGCCTTGGTTACCTTTATGTCCTATTGCTCCTAGGAAAAAGAACTTTCAGAAATATGTGATAAAGAAATAACTCTGTCTACTGATTCTCATATAACTGCACAAAACTACAGTATTTTGCTTTAAAAGAGGAGGGATACTTAAATTCAAACAAAACACAATTTTCTCATACTTTTTAATTAAAAAAACATAACTTCAAGAAGGTGGATTTATTTATAATTTAACTATTATGTAATTCTAGTTCTATAATCTCATGCAAGAACAGAACATATAAGTGTTCCTTAACTAGGCACCTCGAGCAAAGGCCTGGGAGAAACGGTTGACGTTTTCATGGCTATGCTGTGACAACCTGTTGAGACATTACTGAGACAAGTGAGACTCTAAATTTCCTATCGGTTGCTTACAGCAGAATACTGCACCAATTTAATCAAATCATTGAGAGGTAAACGAGCTTACCGAAGGAGATGTGCTCAAATTAGTGCTAGCCTTTTGCCTGGGGTGAGTTCGCTTGAACGGGTAACCGGTAACTGAAATCCCAGCAAGGGTTAAACTAGTTCACGTGTCTGTACTTCGCTACTGGACCAAGTTTCCGAAAGCCTCAGAGAGACAGGCTGGACATGCTGTTGTGGAGGTGACAGCTTCTGAGCTCTTCCCGTTCTCAGGGAGGTGCCCGTGTTTCTCCTTCATTTAGCACGAATGCGAACGCGGTTCCGCGATGCAGGGAGGGACCGAGCCCGGCGGGCAGGTGCTGCTGAGGGGGCAGGGGCTGCCGCCTCGCTCC